>NW_018408539.1:422118-441091 GCF_002113885.1 Mizuhopecten yessoensis
GGTTCCTGAAGTCCAAAAAACCCCTCTGGATCCGCCACTGCACTGGACGTGATGTATTTGTTATTTGAATTTGTCTTAGTCTACAGCACCCCTTCACCTAGATTTCCACACCTTGACACGTTACGTAAGAGCCCCGGATCGGAAAAACTACGTTATACGGTTCAGGTACATGTACAACGTGGCTATGTTTTCCTGTATATCACTTATATTTTTTTCATTATGTACATTACATACCTAAGTTATCACACGTACGTGTCATAAACCAGAAAGTGAGCAGCATGATGGGGCGGTACACACAACACATATTACGAACTACGGCATTTATTTCTGTAGCCTTCTATATTTTATTTAAACGATAAACTGCATTCATAAACTATTGTATGGGTTATTATTTAGATGGAAGTTTTATGTTCCATGACAAACTTGACTGATATGTCAACGCCGAGGGATGATATTCCAGAGAAAAGAGGACGATTATTTTAAAATATGTATCTCTTTAGTATCACTTTTATTGAAGAACACGCATGCCTCATACTACTAGTACAATGATAATACTTACAACAGAAAAGCTATGCAATCTAATTTGTATGAGTTATCGTTCTTTGATCATAACATGTGACAACAAGCTCAGACGCCTCTACAAAATAAAAAGCTAGCTTATCTAATAAGTGATGCTCCATCAACTGATTACATACATGCATCACTAAATGAAAACACCGAATATGTTATGTATTTGTGTTCCTTAATAAATATATATCCCATTTAATTATTTATGCATTTTGTATATACATACAGTACCAAAGATCTGTGCCTATGGAATTGTATTCAATGCAATGATAATACATGTATATATATGGAGGCACGGTAGTCTAGTGGTAGGACGCCGGGCTCCGAAGGGTTGCGGGTTCGAGTCACGGCACGGCTATGTGTTGTATCTTTGAGCAAGATACTTTACTCCGGTCTACTCAGCTGTAAATGAGTACGTGGTTGGGCAGTGCTAGAATTGTTGAATGCTAGCTGTTAGCGCCAAAATGGCAGCTCCAGCTGTATGTTCACCAGGGAGTTGAGAAAGATATTGTCTGGTTGCAAAGGCCCTATAGCCACGGATAATAATTTGTGAACCGCTTTGAGACGACGTTCGAACTAGGTTGTGATAAAGCGGTATATAAGAACCTCGAATTATTATTATTAAAATATGCAATATCCGTGCGTCATGGAATATTAGATATGCAAGTCTATGATATAATGTATTTAATGTATGTTTACAATGTATATATAGTACTCATCGAAATGTAATATACATATTCCTTAATGTAGCATATGATACAGGCTATATGTAACCTTTCAATCAAGCCCATTAATTTTGTTTATTTACTGTATGTATAGTCTATATATACTATAAAACATATTGTTTTCAAATTGTGAACAATAGTAATGCATCATTTTTAAATATATTCAAATATATTGGAGATATTATCATTACTTACAACCCGACGTTTGAAGCTGATGACATAGTATTGTATCCTGTTTACAACAATGGGATAGATATGATATCGTAAATACGTCACGTATACAGTAGCGAACTATTTTATATGCTTTCTTTTTGCTTCATCAATCCATCTACATAATCATTAGTTTTAAACTTGTGGTACAGTATACAGAATCAAATAGGTACTCACAGACCAGTTGATATAATAATATCTTGAAGCGGCAATATTCAGCAAACGAGTTGACGTTTTGTTAAATCATCATTCGTTAGTTGTTTGTATTGTCACCAATTACAATTTCGCTCGTCAAAGCTAGTTTGGTATCATGAGTTTTGGTGAATCTACAACGGTCCTTAAGTATTAACCACAATTATACATTATATAAAACATACATAAGAGTATGTTAATCTCGGATAAATCCCTGGGAATTATTATGAAAAAAGTGGACGAGTTGTCGAAACCTTGGAACTTACAATAACACCATAAAATATAGAGATGCAGAAAGGAAATGAGCAGAATCTTAGACTAGCGAAAACAATTGCAGTTAAGGATGTACTCCTCTGAGGTCTCAGTCACGTTCAAGTCTCGTTTTGATCTGGTGTAATGGGTTTTTGTAATATTTAACAAATTATGATAGGTATAATAGCAAACACACATCTGAAAAACATGTAAAAAAAACTAGATGTCTGTTGTGCGTAGAACATTTTTTACAAGAATTTTTAAAAAATGACCAATTTGGCGGCCATTTTGAAAAAGTGTTTTTATGAGAATTTCTTGCGCTTCACAAAGGGACAAAATTCTCCTTTTTTGACACTAGATTGATCACTTAAATTGTCATTGTGTCACCATTTTTAATTGTAGCAGGTTCAATTTTGCTGTACAACTTTATAATGTTCAATATGATTAAAATAATATGCAAAAAAGTGGAATGTTATATATTATTGATATTCTGTTTTACATATTAGGGTAACTGAAGCACTTTTGATTTTTGACCCCGAAAAAGGGGAAAAATAACAGAAATGATAATGGGACAAAAAAAGAAGCACACTGACCCCCCATTTTTGTGGCTGTTTTAGAAAGAGAAACACATTTTCTTTTGATTCATTGAATACTAAAAAAAGTTTATTACAGGATTTTTTTATATCAAGCGTTTAATCGGCAAAATGGTGAAAAATGTGCATTTTTTCATTAAGAAATAAGGGGTAGGGGTTTTACATTTTCCTTCCATAGTTTCAAAGAAAATATTATTTGTATCAATTCTACAAACATTCATACATATCTGATAACACACTTGGAAGAAATTGTATGAATTTGTTCTGCAAATGGTCAAAACCCGAAAATTCACCTAAAATCACATATTGTGTTAAATTTGTATCTTTGACCGATTATAGCACAAAAACTAATACACCGACATATCTTTTTTTTTTCATTTTCTACTTTGCCATTATTTCCTTTTTCCAAAAATTAATATAAGAAAAAAAAATTAATACAGGAATTTTTTGACTTCTCAGAGGTGTACATCCTTAAATACATTGTATGTTGAGACGCATTCGGGTTCTATGATAAGCATGCATTCACTTATGAATGCATTTTGCATACAAATATATTAATACTGCAAATATATAACTGGAGTCATACATCTAATAACAAGATAATGAAAATATAAATGATTACAAAAAATAGTATTGTCGCCAATGAAAAGTCGTATACAAATTAGCTTCCTTTGTTCATAACCTTAGGGCTATCCACAATCTCATTTATCAGAATCACTTTACAATGTTTAATGTGTTCTTTGTTTTCCAAAAACGTTGACTTTAATTCTTTCCCAGAACCCAAGTGACGACATGTTGTTGTCAACGTCATAACCCGACGCGTGTTTTCTAGATATGGGTTTCCAATAGGGTGACGGTCGGAATGACGCTTTGAATTTCTGAAATGAAAAAACAACAAAACATTAATAACACATGCACACTCCCAAAATCAAAGAAAAAACTACTCGTAATTATTTCATCATACCGATGCGTGCTAGTCTGGAATCGATGTCTAAAAATAATACAGATTTGATCGCATGGTGTATAGAAATGATATAGATTGAACTAGTATTTAACAAGAAAAATATATTGGTAGGATGCATTAATAGACCTGAATCAACTGCATACTATTAGGATAAACCAGACCATGTTTAACATCATAATAACTTGAGATATACATGTAAAATATGTTAAATATACCTCCAACCACCATTTTAATACACTAATAGCAAAATATAAATTGACCGATCTAATTAATAAACCTACCAGGAGAACACAACTAAGGTCACTGCTATTGATATTTTATTCACTAATAATATTAACCTTATAAAACATCAAACAGTGAATACACCAATATGAAGTGATCACCATGTTATTCAATTTGCATATTTAAATTCTGTATTCAAGCAGAAAACTTAAAATAAAACTATATTATACTATGACGATACAGAGTTTTGATAAAATCAATAGAGCTTTAAATGTACTGGGAAAAAAATCTTAACTCGAACGAACCTTATAAAAGTTTTACAGATGATATCAATAACCAAATAGAAGAATGCATACCATCTTAAACTATAACCATTTTTCCTCATGATAACCTTGGATGAGGAATGATATAAGGCAAAATATTAGACAGAGAAACAGATGACATAAAAAGCGGTAAATAAAAATACCTCAAATTACTTGAGGAAAATTCAGATAGGCTAGAAACGTAGCAGTCAACCTTGTTAGAGAATCTAAAAGATTTTTTTTTATGAAAAATTGCATCAATTACTTAGAAATCAATCAATACCTTCTAATGAATAGTTGAAAATAGCTAGATCTGTCATGAACTCAAACAATGTATCAAATTACCTTCATCCTCTCTCTGGAAATTAAAACTTAATACATCCTCCATTTGAAAAGGCAGGATGTCTAAATAACTACTTTCGCTTAATATCAACTTCCTTTAGAAATATCGGAACCCCTATTTCGCAAGAAAACACCTTTCTCCTCAGCCTAGACAATATAATTATATCTGAACAACACATTAAAGAACAATTGTTTTTTACTTAATGATAAAAAACTCCTGGTCCAGATGACTTGATACCCCAGATAATAAAGAAATAAGCACCTTCTCATGTATATCCTATAACTATACTTTGTTATAAGACAATTGAAACTGGAAGTATGCCCCTTTCTTTGAAAACAACTAATATCAATTATAAATACAACGGTAAGGGTGCTCAAAATTATGTCGCTTACTATAAGTCAATATCTTTAGCATCATATTTTAACAGAATCATAGAAAAACAATTATTTTTTAAATATATGTTGTATTATATGAAAGAATGTGGTGTAAGAAACACCAGTCAGACTTCTTACCAAAAGACTCAACAGTTTGATAGAGTTGGGCAGAAGGGCTTTTGCTTTAAATTAGAACCATAAATTATGGTAGAAAAGGTAAAATACTGCAACGGTTAAGAAAAGAAAAAAAAATCTGATACTAAGAAAAAAAAAAAGTATCAACAGAGATTTTTTCAACTTAAAGCGTTGCAAAGCCGTTTCGTTTGTTCTTCTTTAATATAAATGATATAATAATGAGTACCAAGTAAAACAAACCATTTTGTTAACTAGGTTCTATTAATACATGGGCAATTAAATGAGAAAACAAATTTAATTCGCTAAAAAATTAGTAAGTGAAATTTTCTCAAGGTCAAGAATTCCACAGGAGTGGATGTGTCACCTGCATAGGCAACTCTAATGAGATTATGTGAATAAAGCCATTAACGGTGTTAAGTGAGAAAAGTGTTTCGGCTTGAACACCAGCAATCTCATGGAGTAACAATCAGTGTGAAGTTTTGAGGTTGATGGGCCAAAAGAAAATGGACTTATCCCAAGGAAACAGTTTTTTCTATTTATAGTAAAGGCAACATTGACATTTGACCTTCTGACATGAAAAGCACCCCCAAGCAAGCACTATTGGTAAGAAAGCACTGTATGGAAATCTTAGTTCGATCAACCCAAAGAACATCAAGCTATCGCACGGAAACCGTTTTTCTATTCATAGTAATGGTGACCTTGACCTTTGACCTTCGGACCAGAAAGGCAATCCCAAGCAAGCACTATTGGTAAGGAAGCACTGTTTGAGATCGATCAACATAAAGAAAGTCAAGTTATCGTACGGAAACCATGTTTCGGACGACGCAACCGACGACGACGACGACGACGACGACGACGACGACAAAGTAATACCTATATGTCGCCTTGCGTTGCAGGCGACACAAAAAATGGAACCTAATCATCTATATATATTTTATTTGGTACACTTAACTATTAAGCGTACTCATCAACAGTATTTGAATTTGGAGATGCTGTTTGGGACAACTGTAGTAAAAAAATAAGATATTCTAGAACCAATTCATCTAGATGCATTTCTGGACTCGAATCATTTTGTTATACGGGAGAAAACATAAACTTTTACTTATGTTCATACTGTAAATAATAATCAATGACCTAAATTCGTAGAAGATATCACTGAACCCTACCTTTACTATAATACAAAAGTTAGATATCCACTAATTCCCTAAAATCTTTTGTATATAACTGAAAAATATTTACACTGTTTCTTTCCCTTAGCATGTAGAGAACTTAATCTTTACTCTGCCCATACTTTACATGCTACTTCTTTGCAAGAATTGATTTTTTTTATCTGATAATGTTTATAACACGAACGAAATTACCATCACATTTAGATGCTATTGGCCAAGAAAAATCCATATTATGGTTTATGAGCTTTAAAAGCATGGTCGCAAACTAAATAGTGACTTGTATAAGGATCATCTGAATGACACAGCAACATGTGGATGTGGACATGGAAATGAATATCATTTTATATCGGACTGCCCACTCTGCAATAACATTAGGATGGAATTAGTACAAAACATTTCTCACTTTGGTTTAACTGATAACCATGTTTATTATCATATAAATGCTCTGTTAAATGGATGCAAAATACGCAACACTGATATCAACATAACTTTTTTACAAATTATTTCTGACTATATTCGTAAGAATAATAGATTTTAATATTTAATCTCACTCACAACCAAACTTTACATTGTTGGTGATGTTAATACTGGTCTATATTTATCTATCTATCTTCACAACATCTCTTGTATTCTGACTGGACTGGATGGAAATAATAATGATTTATCCTAAATCCTGTTTTACTTAGTTTACAGTTACGTGATCATTCTAAAGTGATTAAATGTTTAAGAGAATCAACTCCATTAAAAAGATAAAATCAACTACATTTTACCCTATGCATCCATATCATATTCTGAAATTTTACAAAATATGTATTTCTTTGTAATTTATCCTATATATCCAGTAAGTGAAAGGCTGATGTGTTAATACATAATTTCTTTCGTATTTCGTGGATTGTATGTAGGTAGGATTATCAACAAATAAACATAATACTTTTTTTTTCGGTATTAAGATTTGCTAAAAATTAGGCATATTTTTCAAACTAAATTCTTCTCTACAACTGTAATCATTCAGATGAAAGTCTTTACCGAATTCCGCATAATTTGTGTGCATATATACATATAAAAGTTAAGATATTTCTTTGAATATGATTCTTCACAAGAGTCTTATCCCCGGAATGAAAATACACGATAACAATAATATTACGGGAATGAGAACTTACATTGATACATAGACTGGAAATAATATTACCTTTTTACTTACCGGCTTCGTTAAGTATGTACCAGTTTTATTGATTGTTATATCATACGGTTTGATATTTACCTACATAAACTGTTAACTTATATCGCTCGCTCAAGGGAAATGGTAAAATACCTGGACTTTGTGAGTCAGCCTTGGCTGGAATTCACCTTTTGTAATTACTTTTAGAATTCATAACCCAACAATACTGTAAAAAATAATCGTTTTGATTTACCAATTTACAATATGATCCCATGGTTTATACAATATTGTTTATAAACGAATACAAACTAAAATTCCGTGGTATATATTTTTGCCTTTGATGTATAATCCATCGACATGAGTACCCATTGATATTATCACTATATATATATATATACACACATTATTTGAATTTCAAAAGTGAATGTACCTTGAAAAAAGAGTCCCCGGGGGTATTCAGCACAGTCCCGACCCCCACCACGATAACGGGTAGGAGTGGCATTATCCCGACACACCAGCCCAGCAGGTTTACGTAGGACGGGTACACATAATCCCCGTAAGTCGGAGGCTTGTACAATATGAATGTGGAGACAAACAAAATCTGAAAGTAAAAGAAAATATTTTCTACATCTTCACGTCCTAAGCTGGAGTAACCATCTCATTACATGACCAAAATAGAAAAACTTTCCTTGTAATTACATTGTTCATTGAATTAAAGTAACAGCCTAAAATCTACGTTAGCCTCGGATAAGTCCGCCCGCATCTACTCCTGGTGATCTCACACAATTGTGACTCCTTCGAAGAGAAAAAGTATAAATCCGTCCACATCTATTGATGTCGGAGTCATGGAAACTTGTCTCGATTTATGGTTTGATTATGGAAAACAACTGCAGATAATGAGAACATTAGTTACTAATGAATGTAAACTGCAAACACATACTAATGATGATTTCTTATAAATGTTTACTGTAAAATTTACATAATTAAACAAAACGTAACAGAAGTTGAGAGAAAGTCAATACCAGTATACAACACGAAGAACTAAGGAGGCGCCAAATGCGAGGGGAGACACCATGAACCAAACAGAACAAGGAGCCAAAACACGGTTGGTTCGATGGGTAAGCATTCCATTCGCCACACGTGTCACCTGTCTTGATATCTGCCGTAACTAATGTGTCCAAACGTCAATGTTGTCGATGTAATTCAAGTTACATTGAAATGTCAAAACGTCTAAGTTATATTATTATTTTCCATGATTTGCTTAGTGGAAATGAGCGGTACTCTTTTATTTTTGCTCCAAATTAACAAGTCTGTGCACCTGTAGTCAAGTTTATTACCTGACTTTGTGTTAACTTATATACCATAAACTTGAGGTTTTTGAAGTAAAACCAATTTTCATGATGTAATACTTACCATAACTTTAGTATGCATATACAATACCTACACCCATCTTTGTAGCCCAAAAACAAAAGATTCAAATATCCCTACCTCCCTACCGTGACGTAACCTCTATCTCGATGACAGAGCCACGGAGTGATCTCCCTTCCTCAAACCCCCTTTTATGGAGCCTAAAGGCAGCCAGGATGAGGAGGCAAGGGGAGGAATACAGGGTGGGACTCCATAAAGTTATGGTAAGTATTACATCATGAAAATTGGTTTTACTTCAAAAACCTCAATTTCATTTCAGTAATAATTACCATAACTTTAGTATGCGAATTCGTCTTACCGTAGTGGAGGCTTCGAATCCAGGCAGACCAGGCTGACGGAACAAACTCGAGACATGCTCAAGGTAGGGAAAAGGTTCAAGGAACCCCCCTAATAAAGCCCCGAAAGTAATTAAAAAATGGAAAACCTCCCCGTGAAACGAGCAGGTGTACCACCGTGGTGCCTGATAGCATACTATTTAAAATCACTGAATTACTGTGGAGGAACAGCCACAGACTGTGCAACCACCACCGGTCCAAGGGAATACAATCCATCAGAATGAGAGGCCAAGGACCGGAGATAAAAATCCGTGAAGGTAGTCTGTCCGCGCCAGAAAGCTGCGGACATGACCTCCTGAAAGGGGGACCCATTGAGGAGGGCCCATGACGCAGCAAGGGCCCTGATCTCATGAGCTCTCACCTTATACAACGCCCGAACCTGATCATCCGAGTGGTCGTAACCGTACTTGATGACCTGACAGATCCATCTAGACACTGACTGAGAAGAGATATCCTGTTGACCCTGCTTAATGGGCAAAAACAGACGAGATCGAGGACCTCGCCCCCCCCTGGTTTTATCGAGGTAAAACCTAAGCGCCCGACAGGGACAGAGCAACCTATCCCGTTCCTCAGCTCCAACGAAGGCAGTCAAAGACGGAATCTTAATCGGATCGGGCGAGAAGCCAGGAACCTGATTCTTAGCCATAAAGGCAGGATCAGTGAGAAGGGTAACGGCAGAGTAATTCCTGGACCATCGGAGGCAAGAGGGGTGAGAAGACAAGGCATGAATCTCACTCCTCCTTCGACCTGAGGCCAGGGCAACAAGGAATACCACCTTGTAAGTAACAAACTTCAAGGAGGCAGACGCTAAAGGCTCATAAGGTGCCCGCATCAGCGATTCGAGCACCAGTGGCAAATTCCACTGCGGAGCCAACTGCCGGACCCTAGGCCTGTCCAACCCAAACCCCCTAATCAAGGCAGAAAGAGAGGAGGACGAGCCTACCTCCGACCTACCATGAACAGAGAGAACACTAGCAATGGCCGTGCGATAACCAGCGATAGTGCCAGGGGCAAGATTGCGGTCCCTAAACAGCCAAAGAAGGAAGTCCGCAATCACCTGGACAGTAGCCTTGATCGGATCAACCTTCCTGCCGACACACCAATCACAGTAAATCTTCCATCGTGACTGGTAGACGGCAGATGAGGAAGCCCTAATTGATCGAGCGATGCGATCTGACACGTCCCTAGAAAAGCCCGCCTGAGCGAGGCCTCCTGAGATAGCTTCCACGCGTGAAGGTGGAGGATCTCCGGACGAGAGTGCATCGTCCTGGAACGAGGCTGGCGAAGGAGGTTCGCTCTGAGAGGAAGAGCCAGGGGCTCTTCCACCAGAAGCGACAAAAGCTCCGGAAACCAAGGCTGCCTCGGCCACAGGGGCGCTATCAGGAGGAGGGAACACTGATGCTCCCGAAACTTCTGCAGCACCCTGCCCACCATGTTGAAGGGTGGGAATGCATATGCATGCATTCCCTCCCAATCCAGAGACAGAGCGTCCACGGCCCAAGCCCTTGGATCTGGTACCGGAGAGACAAACGTTGGCAACTGATTGTTCAGTGAAGTGGCGAACAGGTCTATGTGAGGCCTGTCCCACACCTGACAAATTCCCACGAAAATCGAGGGATTCAGTTGCCACTCTGTCAAAACCGGCTGGCGGCGCCTGGAAAGAGTATCCGCCAGAACATTCAACCTGCCTGGCAGATGCTTGACACAAATTGTCAACTGCATTTCCTGACATAGAAGCAGAATGCGGATAGCGAGGGCACACAGGGTGTGAGACCTGGTTCCCCCCTGTCTCTCCAGATACGCGACAACCGTAGTGTTGTCCGTAGCCACACAAACCACCTTGGAATGCAGGATCTCCCGAAAAGACTGCAGAGCCAACAGAACAGCCCTCATCTCGAGCACATTGCTGTGCTCCGAGAGCTGTTCCCCAGACCACTCCCCCGACTGGCAACGCCCGTCGAGATAAGCTCCCCACCCTGTCATGGATGCATCCGTGTACAGGGTCATAGTGGGAACTGGCTTGGACAAAGGAACCCCTCGGAGAACATTGTCCTGATGAGTCCACCAGCGTGCGTACTCCTTGACCGACTGGTTCAGAGGAAGCAAGGCTTCCCAATCCCTTGAAGAAGGGACCCAGTTGGCAAGGAGAAACATCTGGAGAGGCCTGATGTGAAGTCTCCCTAAGGGGACCACATCGGCCAGGGCGTTGAGATATCCCAGAAAACTGAGAAACCAACGTACCTGGACTTGAGACCGGCCGATAAAGGTCAGAGCAAAAGCCCTGGCCTTCTCGAACTTCTCCATCGGTGGAAGGGCGATGCCCTGAACCGTATTGAAACGGTTCCCCAGAAAAACAAAATCCTGAGATGGGGAAACCTCCGACTTTTCTCTGGAAGGAATGAAGCCGACCTTGAGTAAGAGTTTCAGAACCAACCGGGTGACCTGTACCAGAGACTCTCTCACTAGGTGGAGCATGAGGGAGTCGTCGAAATAGATGTGAACATCTATTCCTCGAGAGTGCAGGAATCCCACGACCACCTGCAGCAGCTTGGTGAAAACCAAAGGTGCAGTCGTGAGCCCGAACGGCATGGCCCGGAACTGGAAGACCTTTCCGTTGCAAGTAAAACGGAGGTACTTCCGTGCCGACTTCTTGATGGGGATGTGGAAGTAGGCGTCCTTTAGATCTACTGAAGTCGCCCACATTCCCTCTCTCACGGAGGCGATAATACCCCGAGGAGTCTCCATCTTGAAGTGAGGAGAATCTACGTGCTTGTTGAAGGCACTTAGATCTATGATGGGACGCCACGCCCCGGACTTCTTCCGAACCAGAAACATTCTGGAGTAGAACCCGGGAGTGCATCCCGACATAGGAACCTCCTCGACCGCGCCCTTGGAAAGCATGGTCCTTACTTCCTCCTGGAGCGCCAGAGCCTTTTCCGGATCCCCCGGTGGAGGAAAAAAGATTGGCTCTGACGCTAAGGGCGGATCCCGCACTAGCGGAATGCCTAACCCCTCCTTGATCACAGACAAGGTCCATGCGTCTTCCGTAATTTCCTTCCACTCTGGAAGGAAAGCAGAAAGACGACCCCCCACAGGAAGATCTGGTCGAGGCAGATCGAGACCTTGCCAGGCAAGAGAATCGTCTGCTGACCCGAAGCCTAATCCTGCGGGAGAAGGACCTAAGCTTGAGCCGAGAGGACTGCATTCCTCCCGGCCAAACTCGTCGTCTGACACGACCAAGGAGGGAAGAAAAGAGTCAGGAACCCTTCTTCTTACCCCCAGGAGGGTTCTTACCCTTCTTACCCTTCCATTTGTTGCCCTTGAAGGGAGGCTTATACTTGGGCTGCGCAGAGGACTGCGAAGCCGAAGGTTTAGCCTTCTTCTTAGGAGGCGCTGACCCCTGCGAGGTACTGGCCTTCTCAGCCTGAATCCTCTTCACCAGAAGTGCAGAGGCGACCGAGTCCTCCTTCAAATCCTTCTGAACAGAAGGAAGGGCCCCTCCAAAAAGAGTGGACCCTGAGAAGGGGGCAGTCAACAGTCTGGAACGGTAAGGCTCATCGACCGGGCGATTTTTCAAAACTGAAAACCGCCTAGCCAACAAGACATTGACGAGGGATGACACCTGTAAAGCTGCCAGCGCTCTCAATGCCCCGTTCAGGGCAGAGGTCACTCTGTCCTGGATGTCGGCCTGCTCTGTCTCGGTAATCCGACCCTCAGGCAAGTCGGATACCCTATATAGACAAACCGTCAAGTAGTCTATATACGACAGAATCTGGATGGAGAGACGCAGCAGTCTCTCCATCTTGTGGTGTTCTTTGGGACCGAACACCACCTGGTCCACCGATTTACCGGGCCAAGCTGCAAGTTCCCTCGATTCCAGCTTAGCTGGTTGAGGGGCAAGCAGACCATCATGTGTGGCATAGTCAGTGGCGTGCACCTCTGACAAATCGCCAACACTGAGCTGCAACCCAGCATACCCAGGACTACGGGTTGAAGAAGAATTCTTCCCTAAAACCCGAGACTGGGCGGTGGCCAGAGCTGAAGACACAATGGTGCCTTCTGGCAGAGAGCGGTCCGACCGAGCGGACACCCGAGGAGCCACCAAAGAACCCAAAAGGGTGGTGGACTCGGGGACAGATGATGCCGAAGGTGGTGGGCAAACCTCCTCCCCAAGAATCCGGGAAACGTCAGCCCTAAGGCCCCGCATACCGGATAACACATGCTGGGCCTCAACCTCAGCAGCCTCAGGGTCTCCCTCATCCTGGAAGTCCTCCTCTGAGGGCAAGCCCTCCTGAGGACTGTCGTCAGACGACTCGGAAAGACCAGCGTCTATATCCGAACAACCAGGTGAAAGATGAACAACATCATTGTCCTCTGCCATACCCGCGCCCTCAACGTCCATAGCCTCCACACCATCCAGACCAGAAGCCTGGGGCGGAGGAAATGGGCCAGCCAGAGGGGCCAACCCGAGAGAAGGCTCCCCGTACCGGCGTTTAGGTGCAGTGCGCCTAACGGCCGTGGCTGTAGGTTTAGGCTTAGTAGCCAAAACCCTACCCTTGGACCCAGAGACCAACGAGCCTGCCCGAGAGGCAGAAGTCCTAAAGGTCCGACACACCTTCTTAGGACCGGCCGATAAGGCCCCCGAAGTAGCAGAAAGTTGGGGGGGGTCAACAGAACTGCTAACACGTCTCCGCGAGGGAGAGACCAAACCCCAAGGATTCCATGACGGAAATGCCATGGGGTTAAACCCATATCCCGGAGGATAGGGGAAAGGTCCCGCGGGCTGGGAGTGACCCCAGAACTGGCCAAACTGGCCTGCCTGAGACTGGGGCTGGCCAACTTGCCCAAAGGGCGAAGGTGGACCGCCACTCCCTCCAGGTGGAAACCCGGACATGTACGGGCTAAGCCCGTAACTGCCGGGATGCTGTCGCAACCCAAAACCATCCGCAGGCTGGTAAGGGCGGCCCAAGGATGGTTGCCCGCAGGCACCCGTATACCCTAAGCCAGGGGAAAACGGAGGCCGGAAACCGGCCCCCTGTCCAGCAAACCCAACCCCTGGGGGGAAACCCCCCAGGTTCCCAGAAGAATGAAACTCGGGACCGGACCTAATAGGACCGGGTCCGGGTAACTGACCGGGAGGGTATGCCTGACCAGCATTGATGCCGGGATTAGTGAGCTGCGCGTCACTAATCCCGGTAGACACAGACAATCCCGAAAGAAAGTCTGTTGTCACACCAGGACCTGAACCCGAAAGAACAGGCCCGGCACCAAGACTGTCCCCAACGACCGCACCACCTGGAATGCCGGGATCACTGACAGAGTCAGTGACCGGCGGCCGGTAGTCCCTACCCGAAGGCAAGCGCGAAAGCTTACGGGCGTTCCCGGCCAATTCGACCCTTGGCTGTGCCAAGCCAGGGTCAGGCTGCCCCTCCCCTACTCCAGGGAGTTCCTGGACAGGAAGGGCCACCCCCTGCTCACGAGAGGGACTTGCCGAAGCAAGACCCCCCGAGACAGGAACAGAGACAGTACCACCAGACCCCAGAGAGCTGGTGGCACGACCCCTACCTCTCTGCTTCCCTCGCTTACCGGAAGAAACAGACGAATCTGTCTTACGGTAAGTTGAGGGTAGCTTTGGAACAATGAAGTCCTTGCCCTGAGATTTTGACTGTGAACAAAGTTCACAAGGCGAAACCTCACTGCAAGGACGACACCTGGGACAGGCATCATGAGGGTCCCGTTCCACAAAGAAATGGGAACACCCATGAGCACTACCTCGTCGCTGTCCCGACCGAGACATACCCTCCAAAGCGAACGTAAACAAAAAATTTACAAGCAGATAAAACGGGAAAATAAGGATAAAATACGATAGTACAAAGTACGCAACGTAGAAAGAATTTCACCCGTAATATAAATCAGAAAACGGTTAAAATAAATAACGTTTGCCGAAACAAACAACCGTCACCGAAATAAACAGAGGTCGGAAATTAACCCACGATAATGGCGGACCGTGGCACACCACCGGCACACGTGGAGTAAAATAACCGGCCGTAAAAGGCACAAAAATAATTTTCAACAACAATTAGTTATATCAATAAGGGCAGATGGGTAAAAGGCACACAAACTGCGCAAAAATATGAGTTGACACTCAAACCAAACCGACAAAACAAAGTTTTGAATTGGAGCAAGCTCCGTGCGTCAGCATGCAGCAGGCGCCATAAAAGGAAGAGGAAGGGAGATCACTCCGTGGCTCTGTCATCGAGATAGAGGTTACGTCACGGTAGGGAGGTAGGGATATTTGAATCTTTTGTTTTTGGGCTACAAAGATGGGTGTAGGTATTGTATATGCATACTAAAGTTATGGTAATTATTACTGAAATGAAATATGTGTTTCAAGGCATACCTGAAATCCAAAATTATTCAACATTTTTGCTAGAACTGTGTGTTCACAAGCATATTTTGACAGTACATGTGGATAGTATATTTGAAGTTTGTATTCACACGTATTTTGAACTGTGTGCGCACATTTCTACCTCACCTTTGCGTTCACCTAAACATCTTTATTATACGTTCACAAATGTAATGGTATGACCTGTGTGTGTTCCACTATTCCTAAGTATACAGAAACGTAGTGTTCATCTATCATTCACGACCTTTGTGTTCACATGTATATCTGAAAAGTGTGTTCATTTCTATATAAATATATATATTACGAATTGTGTTCAGGTTCATGTGTGCTATGTACATAGACATATACAATCCGCTCAACCATGCATGTTGTTGATAATATACTGTAGCTTGAGAGGGAGTTACAAAGCTAAATAAACTTACCAGAAGCACGATTGGGTTTACAAAGCACCAGCAAATCCGTACAAATACAGGAACTCCACGACCAATCATCATTTCAATGTCCCGCGAAAACCGTTCTGCTCCTGTCAAAACGTGTTAAGTACCGTCAATGAGGTTCTTCAGTTTGCAAATATATATGCATCGAAGTTTTAGGTATCAACGTTTAACGAAAGACTTGTCCCTTTCTAAGGCTGTCGCTTTGGAAGGGGCATACATGGAAAAACTAAGCCCTTTTCCTCATCCCTCTGATATTGTATGATATACTTATGTTATTCAACTGTTTTAACTACACTATGACAAAATGACAATATGATCATTGTTATAATGTCATCACTCAGTCCGAGCTTGAGAGAGAAACGTAAATACTTACATTGTATACTATGTAAAGCTTTGAAGCATGTCTATCATACTATTTTCTGGTAAATTACTTCATACATATCATACTATTATCTGGTAAATTACTTCATATACATTATACAATCACATCAGCAGGCTAGAACAACGTTTAACTTCAATGTAGAACATTGTTTAAGTGGCTGATATTTATTTGTTTTCATTTGTATATATATACAATTATTCTAATTAGGATAATTCATATGACACATTTATAAACTTTTCGCATTTAAACTAGATTTAACAATCAATAATTTTGGTAGCAAATACGACAACAGAAATCAACAAAGTTAATAGTCAATGTAAAACTATGTATCGATTATAAAAATATCACTTCAGAATATTATATACGAACATTATGGTTTTTTTTTCAAAATTAAGGCCCGGAAATATCCTTAACCATTACATTAATGAGAAGTTACCATATATCCATCCGAATATAAGACACTCGATCAGACCAAACACCGGTATGGACACCGCAACGTACCAGTCAAATAGCTGGTAGAAGTATATCCCGGCCTACAGAACAAAGACATTCTAAATATATAACATACCAACACATATTTAGCTTTACCACATAACTTACCCATTTAACTATTAATGTCATACGGCCATGTCACAAATATAGTCATTCACACGTGTAATAGAAGCTTAGGGAAATGTGATTTGTCCTTGTACATTTGAATGTTTTCCTTTGAAATTAACTTGAAATGTATATTTTATCACTTATATTTTCATCACATTTAAAACTGTTCATTATCAAATTTATTAAAAAAACAAATAAACTGGAACTAATTTGCACTGCGCGGAACGACAATACTATGATCGGAGTACTTTGGTTCAGATCTTTATACAGTCTACTGATACCACATAGTTTTTTTCCTATTTTGTTTTTAAATATCGATCTTATGTGATAAATAACATCCTAACTGAGTGTCCATGTACTATTGAATTTATTAAACTCGTTCAATAAATTGAATATGACATAGATACTCTACTCATGTAAGATCTTCTGAATACCACGTATCAGCCAAACTGTATTTATATATATATTCCGGCCTTCAACACAAAGAAATACAAAATAAAATATACCAACTCATATTTATCTATACAACGTAGAAGTCAAACATTTGGCAGAAGTATATACTGGCCTGCTACACTGAGATATATATAATACCATTTACCAATTTATATTCTAATCTACATGTTGGTTGTTTGTATAGGGTTTAACGTCGTATCAAAAGCTAGGGTAATGTAAGGACAGGTTTCTTTACATGCACGTGTATATATTAATCAACGTACCTCACGGTTAGTCCAATATACATTTACAATAAACGAGGTATATAACAATTTGATAAAAATCTTGGTACAGAAGACTTTTCCCAACAGGAAGTAGATAGAAACCTTGGTACTAAATACTTACCCCAGCAGGAAGTAGATACAAACCTTTGGTACAGAAGACTATCCCGAGCAGAAAGTAGATACGAACCTGGGAACAGAAAACCATCCTGAGCAGAAAGTAGATACAAAACTTTGGAACAAAAGACTTACTCCGGCAATAAGTAGATACATACCTTTGGTACAGAAGACTTACCCGGGCATTAAGTAGATGCAGACCTTTGGTACAGAAGACTTACCCCGACAATAAGTAAATACAGACCGTTGGTACATCAGACTTACCCCGGCAGGAAGTAGACACAAACCTGGGTACAGAAGACTTACCCAAGCAGGAAGTAGAAACAACACGTTGGTACAGAAAAACCTACCCCGGCAGGAGGTACATGTAGATACAAACCTTGGTTCAGAGGACTTACCCCAGCAGGAAGAATATACAAATCTGGGTACAGAAGACTTACCCCAGCAGGAGGAGGAATATACAAATCTGGGTACAGAATATTAATCCCCAGCAGGAAGTAGATACAAATCATGGTACAGAAGACTTACCCCAGCAGGAAGAATAAACAAATCTGGGTACAAAATATTAATCCCCCACCAGGAAGTAGATACAAATCATGGTACAGAAGACTTACCCCAGCAGGAAGAATATACAAATCTGGGTAAAGAATATTAATCCCCAGCAGGAAGTAGATACAAATCTTGGTACAGAAGACTTACCCCAGCAGGAAGAATATACAAATCTGGGTAAAGAATATTAATCCCCAGCAGGAGGTAGATGCAAATCTTGGTACAGAAGACTTGCCCAAGCTGGAAGTAGATAAAAACCTGGTTAAAGAAAACTTACTCCGGCAAGAGGTACGTGTAGATACAAACCTTGGTTCAGAAGACTTAACCCAGCAGGAAGTAGATACAAAACTGGATACAGAAGACTTACCCCAGCAGGAAGAATATCCCCAGCAGGAAGTAGATACAAAAACTGGTATAGAAGACTTACCCCAGCAGGAAATAGATACAACCATGNAACACATATTTAGCTTTACCACATAACTTACCCATTTAACTATTAATGTCATACGGCCATGTCACAAATATAGTCATTCACACGTGTAATAGAAGCTTAGGGAAATGTGATTTGTCCTTGTACATTTGAATGTTTTCCTTTGAAATTAACTTGAAATGTATATTTTATCACTTATATTTTCATCACATTTAAAACTGTTCATTATCAAATTTATTAAAAAAACAAATAAACTGGAACTAATTTGCACTGCGCGGAACGACAATACTATGATCGGAGTACTTTGGTTCAGATCTTTATACAGTCTACTGATACCACATAGTTTTTTTCCTATTTTGTTTTTAAATA
>NW_018408540.1:0-4360 GCF_002113885.1 Mizuhopecten yessoensis
AGTCAGTTAGAGAGGTAACATAACAAAGCTGTATCCAGGGTTCAAATTCTGGTCTAGTCCCGCTGGTTTTTTTGGTTTAATTTTTACACCTTTTGGTGAAATTTGTTTCAAATCTGTTATTTTTCATAAATGTCCCACAAGGTATGGTTTTCTTTTCAGAATTGATTTATCAAAGCCACAGTCATGCTGGATAACAGTTTCCATTGTCCAGTTACAGTTTTTATCGGTGGTACTGCCGTCCTAAATTCTGTTTGATTTAGTTTCCAAATGTAAAATGGAATTATTTTTTCTTAATGGCGAACCTACAAAATGTAAAATTGAAACTTAAAGACTTTTTTTTTCTGTTGAGAAAATTTATTTCATAATTGAATTAGCATTCTTTAAGTTTCACTTTGGTGTTTTGTTAGTTTTCTATTGTTAAAACCGTATGTACCGTTACATTGTAGTAGTTATATATTGTGTACTCTCATTACCAGATGTCATTTTCATCATTTAATATTTGGCTTAAGAAATTTAGAAGGTAAAATTTGAAAAAATAAAAAATGTCTTCAACAATGAAAGATGTTTACGAATGAAAATAATAATTCAAAAATGGTTTTCCGTAGGTTTATCTGAAAGCTATGAATTTACGTCATAAATTATTGCTTCAGAATTAAAAAAAATGAGAGTGCATTGTACACACCTGAACCTTGCTCGTTATCTCACCTGACCATTCCTCATTGTGTCACTAACAGCTAGCGGAGCTTCACAACAGTCTGGACCAGGTGGATGCTATATTATCCACCTTTGAGAAGGACATGTATTCCACTAACACTCGTAACCTTGACGACACCTTTAATAACAATATGGCTGACAATTTTCTGGCCAATAACCTGTATAGTGCTACAGTAGAGAACTACAGACAGCTGGTGAGTCAGTAACCACGTCATCAGAAGTAAATCTCTCTATTCTGTCATTTATTACTAAACTCAATTATTAACAATAATAGTTTAATTGTTCTTCAAAAAGATTTCAACTTGCAGAAGGAATTTCAACAGTTTTATAATTATGTACATGAAACCTGTCTATATAGACCACCTGTTTAAAAGATCACCTGTCACCTGTCTATATAAAGAACCTCTCTAGAAGATCAACTGTCTATATAGAACACCTCCATAATATATCAACTGTCTATATAGAACACCTCTGTAAAAGATCACCTGTCTATATAGAACACCACTGTAAAATGTCAACTGTCTATTAAGAACACATGTATGTACAGACCACCTGTCTATTAAGATCATATGTATGTAGAGACCACCTGTCTATCAAGAACACCTTTGTAGAAGATCATATGTATATAAGACCACCTCTGTAAAAGATCTCATGTCTATATAGAACACCTCTATAAAAGATCATCCATCTATATAGACCACATGTTTAAAAGACCACCTGTCTATATAGAACACCTCTGTAGAAACCACATGTCTATCAAGAACACCTGTCTGTACTGACTGCCTGTCTATTAAGAACACCTGTCTATTAAGAAGACCTCTTTGTATATACCACCTGTCTATCAAGAACACCTGACTGTACAGACCACCTGTCTATTAAGAAGACCTCTTTGTAGATACCACCTGTCTGTTAAGAACACCTGTCTGTAGAGACCACCTGTCTTTCAAGAACACCTGTGTGTAGAGACCACCTGCTTCCTAATAATACCTGTCTGTAGATACAACCTGTTTTTTAAGAACATCTGTCTGTACAGACCATCTGTCCATTAAGAACACCTGTCTGTAGAGACCACCTGTCTACTAAGAACACCTGTCTGTACAGACCATCTGTCTATCAAGAACACATGTCTACTAAGAATACCTGTCTGTACAGACCACCTGTCTACTAAGAACACCTGTCTGTAGAGACCACATGAAGAATAATACAAAAGCTGTTGATAGAGGTGTAATTATAAGGTCGTTGTAGACAGCTGGTCTTCCCATATCTCCTGAATATTCATTATAGTTAAATTAAATAATGGACTTATTGTTTTTTCATTCATCAAAATCATTGAGGAACAGTCACAAAAATACAAATTTCCATAAAATTCTGTAATTTAAAGTTTCAGGTAGCTTTTTGCTTAAGAAAGGATTCACTTATAGTTTGGCTGAATTCAAGATTACTTTTGGTTTGGGATTAATGTCACTTTTTTCATTTTTGGTTCAAGGTCACTTTTGATTTGGGTTTCAAGGTCACATTACCATTCTTTGTTTTAAAGCAAATAACTGCATGTTTCATCCTGACACATTTGTATCTTAATATTTCAATGTAATTAGAACATGTTATATTATCAAAACATTCATCAATCATAAAAGTGTTATTTCACCAGATTGCTACACACATACTTATACCATCTTCTTCTTTTCTTGTAGAAAAAAGCTGCTGAAAATGTGCGACATGTAACATCATCAACATTAAACATTCTTAACTCCACAAAGGAGACAATTGACTCTGAAAAAGAAGACGATGGTTGCCTAGCAACAAGTACTCCTCGCCAAGAGGGGGAAAGTCGAGGTTCTAATTCAAATATGGTCGCATCAAACAGCAATTCCAAACTTCAGGAAATTTCAGGTCAACCTCTGGTACACCAGAACAAGTGGTACAACTCATCATCGTATCCAGTGGAGTCCTACAGTGCTTACATCTATCCAAAAACCTCGGTCAAAGCTTCATCAGCTCGTGAAACAGACACTTTAAATGTGAGGAATGATGGAAGTGTTTCCAGGACAGAGAACATGTCGTTGCAGTCAGAACTTGTTCTTCCATCGTCTTCAATAGTTGATAACAAACCATGTGATTCTCAAGTCAAAGAGCTTCCAGTGACGGTGGATACATTCAAGAGTTTATCTGAGTCAGATATTAAACAGGAAGTGGAACCACCACAGGAAGTAGAACCACCACAGGAAGTAGAACCACCACAGGACGTGGAAGTACAACAGAAAGTGGAACCGAAGCAGAAATTATCACAATCACCAACACGTCAGAAAGTTAAAGTGGTAACGGTTGTTAATACTGGACCAAAAAAACTGGTGACTTCACAGTTTAACAGGGACTTTTTTGTGAACACGACGCCGACAATGCCACGTAAACACTGGGAGGTAAATACGTCCTACAAGTCTACGACCCCACCGGTCAACCGCGACAAATCCTTAGAAGAGACGCAGGAACAGGTAAACTCTTAATGTTATCAACAAATAATGTCTTAACTTTGGAAATAACAATTATGTATACATATTGTAACCTCGTATAGCTAGAATTATAATCAGAAAGTACTAAAAGTTATATAATTTTTCACCATAACAGAATTGATTGTAATTATAATATTAATGATGTATTAACCGAATCTTTTAAACTAAAGAAAAACGTTTAGGTAACTTAGTGTCCAGAAAGAGAGATATTCCCCAATATTCCCCCAATAATGAATAATGTACACATATATAAAAACACTAGACACTAACCCCTTTGTTGCCTTTTCCTGTATATCTAAACAATGGGACTGTTAGCTTCCTGGAAATTGTTCTGAAAATGATAAGAAAAAATTGTGTTTAAAAGAAAATTAATAAGAAACACTTGGATAAATAACAGTAATTTTATTATTTGAAAAATTCAGAATGTCAGAAAATGATCATAATATGGCTAGTTATTAGCTACCAGTGTTTTGGGTACATTTGGTGTTGAAAAAGTCCTACTTATCTTAAAAAAGAGCATTTATATAATTCTACAATTTCAGATTTACATATTCCATACTGGCCATAGAAAGATAACAAACTGACTAGTAAGACAAATGTTAAAACAAAGCTGTCAGTTTTTCATTGATAATGAATTCATTATGAAATTTCAGGGGTGGATGAGTTAATGTTGTGAGTACCAGAAGTAAAGTTTCTGTAGCCGACTCTGAATAGGGGGAGATTGAGTTGTCACCTCTCAAACATTTACTCATTCACCCCAACATATTTAAAATGGATTTGTCATGTCTATGATTTGGTAAGGTTCAAAAGTGACTTAAGGGGAACACAGGTCATCTCTTAATAGAGGTAGTCGACTCACCAGCAGGTTTGACTGTAATTGATGTGTGAATATTTAATAATTTCAAAATCGATAAGCTACACAATAATCATGGTGATGTATTAATTAGCTACCTGCTTACCCACTACTAACAAACCAGAGTGTTGTACCCTCCCTTGGCTTCACAGAAAACCTACTTTGCATGTATGTAAATTAACAAGAGGTTATTCATTATAATTTATATCATAAACTTGGAGTAATACATAGACAGGGAGTTATACATAGACAGGGAGTGATACATAGACAGGGAGTGATACATAGA
>NW_018408540.1:9763-10114 GCF_002113885.1 Mizuhopecten yessoensis
AAGGTTTATCAAACAAAATGTCTACCTCAAAATCCGTCCGTAATTGTCCACACAGATCTACATGACAGCTGGTAGGGTTTACGACCTTGAAGAGACAGTAGGTGACCTTCAAACCAAAGTAGAGGACGTTGAGAAGCAGGAATGCGAGGAATTGGCTCTGTTAGAGGACGCTGTGGCCAAGACCGTGGCTGATGTCCATTGTACAGAACAGGATGTGAGTTGTCAGACATCAGTAAACATTTCTGGAAAATAGTCATAACCCACTGTAAGGGAGAAAGTGTAAAATAGGTGAACACAGTGATCTGTGTGTAATAATATACCTAGGAACGGATACCGTAGAACCTGTCTAAA
>NW_018408540.1:10773-10858 GCF_002113885.1 Mizuhopecten yessoensis
TATAATATACCTAGGAACGGATACCGTAGAACCTGTCTATAACCAAGTGTAATAATATACCTAGGAACGGATACCGTAGAACCTG
>NW_018408540.1:11939-40908 GCF_002113885.1 Mizuhopecten yessoensis
AACAGGGTTCAGTGTAGACAGGTTACATAAACGGTTGACATCTATACAAGATCTCTGTCTTTTGTATAATAATAAAAAAAATTATGTTGCTTTATTTATATATTAGCCTGCTTTTCTGCTATTGACAGTAATTATTATTTAATTGCTTTTTTATTGCTTAAAAGCTTCATTTACAGAAAATTCTTTATATAATTAAGGTACTGCAGGAATTGTGTTTGGTGTGAGATTAATATTGACAAGAGATTTATAATGTTATGTTCAAATGACCATTAGTTTTAGGAATATTTTTGGTAGATATGTAAAATATTGAAGGAAATGATTTTTTATAGATTCTTTCAGCCAATAGTATATTTACACTAACTTACTATGTGGTCTGGTCTGTAGCTTTAACCAGAAATCCTTTAGATTCAGTGGTAGGAGTAAGTCAAGGGGCTATCCTCAGTCTTTGTTTATTGTAAACAATGATAGGAGTAAGGTAAGGGGGTACCCTCAGTCTTTGTTTATTGTAGATAATGGTGGGAGTAAGTCAAGGAGCTATCCTCAGTCTTTGTTTATTGTAGATAATGGTGGGAGTAAGTCAAGGAGCTATCCTCAGTCTTTGTTTATTGTAAGCAATGGTGGGAGTAAGTCAAGGAGCTATCCTCAGTCTTTGTTTATTGTAGATAATGGTGGGAGTAAGTCAAGGAGCTATCCTCAGTCTTTGTTTATTATAAACAATGATAGGAGTAAGGTAAGGGGGTACCCTCAGTCTTTGTTTATTGTAAGCAATGGTGGGAGTAAGTCAAGGAGCTATCCTCAGTCTTTGTTTATTGTAGATAATGGTGGGAGTAAGTCAAGGAGCTATCCTCAGTCTTTGTTTATTGTAGATAATGGTGGGAGGAAGTCAAGGGGCTATCCTCAGACTTTGTTTATTGTAAACAATGGTGGGTGTAAGTCAAGGGGCTATCCTCGGTCTTTGTTTATTGTAAACAATGATAGGAGTAAGGTAAGGGGGTACCCTCAGTCTTTGTTTATTGTAAACAATGATAGGAGTAAGTGAAGGGGCTATCCTCAGTCTTTGGTTATTGTAAACAATGATAGGAGTAAGGTAAGGGGGTACCCTCAGTCTTTGTTTATTGTAGATAATGGTGGGAGGAAGACAAGGGGCTATCCTTAGGTTTTGTTTATTGTAGACAATTGTGGGAGTAAGGCAGGGGGCTATCCTCAGTCTTTGTTTATTGTAGATAATGGTGGGAGGAAGTCAAGGGGCTATCCTTAGGTTTTGTTTATTGTAGACAATTGTGGGAGTAAGGCAGGGGGCTATCCTCAGTCTTTGTTTATTGCAAACAATGGTGGGAGTAAGTCAAGGAGCTATCCTCAGTCTTTGTTTATTATAAACAATGATAGGAGTAAGGTAAGGGGGTACCCTCAGTCTTTGTTTATTGTAGATAATGGTGGGAGGAAGACAAGGGGCTATCCTTAGGTTTTGTTTATTGTAGACAATTGTGGGAGTAAGGCAGGGGGCTATCCTCAGTCTTTGTTTATTGTAGACAATGGTGGGAGGAAGTCAAGGGGCTATCCTTAGGTTTTGTTTATTGTAGACAATTGTGGGAGTAAGGCAGGGGGCTATCCTCAGTCTTTGTTTATTGTAAACAATGGTAGGAGTAAGTTAAGGGGCTATCCTCAGTCTTTGATTATTGTAAACAATGGTGGGAGAAAGGCAAGGGGCTATCCTCAGTCTTTGGTTATTGTAAACAATGATAGGAGTAAGGTAAGGGGGTACCCTCAGTCTTTGTTTATTGTAAGCAATGGTGGGAGTAAGTCAAGGAGCTATCCTCAGTCTTTGTTTATTGTAGATAATGGTGGGAGGAAGACAAGGGGCTATCCTTAGGTTTTGTTTATTGTAGACAATTGAGGGAGTAAGTCAAGGGGCTATCCTCGTTCTTTGTTTATTGTAAACAATTGTGGGAGTAAGTCAAGGGGCTATCCTCGGTCTTTGTTTATTGTAAACAATGGTAGGAGTAAGTTAAGGGGCTATCCTCAGTCTTTGTTTATTGTAGACAATGGGGGGAGTAAGTCAAGGGGCTATCCTCAGACTTTGTTTATTGTAAACAATGGTGGGTGTAAGTCAAGGGGCTATCCTCGTTCTTTGTTTATTGTAAACAATGGTGGGTGTAAGTCAAGGGGCTATCCTCGTTCTTTGTTTATTGTAAACAATGGTAGGAGTAAGGTAAGGGGCTATCCTCAGTCTTTGTTTATTGTAGATAATGGTGGGAGTAAGTCAAGGGGCTATCCTTAGGTTTTGTTTATTGTAGACAATTGTGGGAGTAAGTCAAGGGGCTATCCTCAGTCTTTGTTTATTGTAAATGTTTTATTAAAGATGCGCATTACGATGATTTATAGATGATTTTGCAAGAATTTGTTCTTTGCGTTATTGTGTAAAAAAAAATCAAATATTTTGACATCATTTATTATGCAGAAACCTGATAGTATGTTATCATTGTTCATTCTGACAGATTACAGTACTGTAATGTATATGGTTATAAGTTTCATTTGTAATTTTATTAAATCTTTCTTTCCACTAGGTGTCCTCCATTGAATCTTCAGTGAGCCAGATTAAATTACGCGCTCTTCCTACCACCATAATCGGTCAAACGAGTGAAGCAGAACTTCCAGAAAGTCGGACAGAGCTAAACGAGGATTCTGGAATCAAGGAGCTTCCGTCAGTTAATCGACTGAAGGCCATGTTCAGTGATCCAGGAGATGAATCGTCGATTAAAAGGGTTAGCTACCTTTGAGTTTTATTTTTTGGATACGCTTGACTGGCGTAATGGTGTAGTGGTGCATGGTTGTTGGTGTTACGTAAGGCTAACTAAGACACGCCTCTGAAACTTTGATTGACACCTGCTCTTTGCCTTAATCAGTAGATAGCTATATATAGTCAAATGAGTAATCTATTTCTCAGAGTAAAACACATCACAATGAAGACTGAGCTGATATATTTCAATTACAATGACTCTGGAAATACCAATCTGAGAAGACCTTTTTTAGATACTGTTTGAAGAAAAAACAAACTCTGATACAATGTTTTGGGTTTTTTTCAATTGTATTCTATACCACAATAGGAAAAAGTCATGATAACAGGAATATGTATTTCTCTTGAAAAATACAGATTTTATAATATTTAACAGGACTAAACAGACGTGTTTCTTTTTCAATATTAATCTGATAAAACATTGATTAAAAACAGACAATTTTTGTTGTTGAAAGCGTTCAATTGTTAAACTGAATATTGACTGACTGAAATAGGTACAATTTGACTGTATAGTAACTTATTGTAGATTTGTTTTACTAATGATCCCAAAGATACAACCACTACTATAAGATAATTTTATTGTATAAAAATGATTAACTGTGATGTTTTTTGAAGACAAAAGACATTTTCAAAGATCTACCTGTAAACACTTGAACAGGTGCATATATATATATATTACAACTTGGTTGTAATTGTCATAGAAACCAGACTAACAATGAGTGTGTTTAAACTGTCTGTAATTGAAATGTGTTGTTAAGGATCTTGGAACCAAAAACTGTAACTAAGTATTCGAAAGTATTTTCTCCAGCTTTGTTAAATCATTTCTCACAAGAAAACCATACCTTGCTGGACTTCTATGAGAATGACAAAAATGCCAAAAAAAAATACATACAAATATTCAAATTTTGGAAAAACTGACTTTTATATGTTTTTTAACTACATTGGTAATTTGGAAAAAAATATGCTAGGAAACAGATATGAAGGAAACAAAAGTCTGTGAATAAAAGGTCACAGGCAAAGCAGTGTATAGGAGGTATATAATTATATGAACTGAGATGAGTGGGCTCATAGACCCTCACACATCTATTATGAGGTATTGAACAAAGTGTCGCCTAATTGGTTTGTCAATATGATCGTTATTTTGCACATGTAAAACAACACAGTGTACATACACTTATAGTGTAGCCGGATCTACGGTAGTTTTGTTTACACTACAGCTAGAAATTGAAAATGTACATATTTTTTACAGAGGACTAGCCTTAACTCGCACGATACTGCGCAGTATATAAAGATATTTATAATCTTGCATTTCAGTGGATTAATTTCAGATATAAAGACTTACAACTACTTTTCATTTCTTTGCTAACTATAATTTGAAAGAACCATTCACTAAACTTTGCTATGTAATACAACTCTATATGACGACCAGGTGTGAATGTTTGCCTGTAAAATAACTTTATACTGTATACAGGTTTGATTTCTGTTGGGGATTTTTTTAATATAATGCCAAACTGTTTAATTTACAGATTTGTTAAGTCTTATTTATTTTGTCTTATTCTAAGACTAGAAATAAGCATTCGTATGAAATTGGTTGATTCAGTGTAGTGCAAAGCACTAATTATTCTGTAAACAAAAATTAATACTTTATGATTGAAAATCAAAAGTACAATGCACTTTGACCTTGCTCTGAGTAATGCATAATAATTGGAAATTGAAAGTGACATGATTGTTTTGTTAGCTCACCTGCCCAAAGGGCAAGTGAGCATATGTCATGGTGCGGCGTCCGTCTTCCGTCTTTCGTCCGTTGTCGTCCGTCAACTTTTCCTTTAAACAACTTGTTCTGAAGAACGGATAGGCCTAAAGTCATGATATGTGGCAGAAAGCTTCATTGATAGGAGCCCGACAAAGTTTGAGAACGAAAATGACCTTGACCTACTTTCAAGGTCACTGAGGTAAAATGTGTAAAACACTTGAAACGACTTCTTCTGAATAACTGAAAGGTGTAGAACCTTCATATTTGGTTGGTGGCTTCCTGGTAACGAGCATGACAAAGTTCGAGAATGAAAATGACCTTGACCTACTTTCAAGGTCACAGTGGTCAAATATGTCGAATGCTTCAAACATCTTCTGAAGAAAAAAAAGGTATAAACTTCATATTTGACTGGTGGCTTCCTTGGAAAGAACCCGTCAAAGTTTGAGAATGAAAATTACCTTGACCTTCTTTCAATATCATAGGAGTCAAATATGTCAAACACTTCAAATACCTTTTTCTGAATAACTGAAAGGTAAAGAATCTTCATTTGTGGCTGGTGGCTTCCTGGGATAGAGCTCACCAAAGTTTGGCTGGTGGCTTCCTGGGATAGAACTCACCAAAGTTTGGCTGGTGGCTTCTTGGGATAGAACTCACCAAAGTTTGGCTGGTGGCTTCCTTGGATAGAGCTCACCAATGTTTGGCTGGTGGCTTAATTGGATAGAGCTCACCAAAGTTTGGTCGGGGGTTTCCTTGGATAGAGCTCACCAAAGTTTGGCTGGTGGTTTCCTGGGATAGAGCTCACCAAAGTTTGGCTGGTGGCTTCCTTGGATAGAGCTCACCAATGTTTGGCTGCTGGCTCAATTGGATAGAGCTCACCAAAGTTTGGTCGGTGGTTTCCTTGGATAGAGCTCACCAAAGTTTGGCTGGTGGTTTCCTGGGGTAGAGCTCACCAAAGTTTGGCTGGTGGCTTCTTGGCATAGAACTCACCAAAGTTTGGCTGGTGGCTTCCTGGGATAGAGCTCACCAAAGTTTGCAAATGAAAATGACATTAACCTACTTTAAAGGTCACAGAGGTCAACAACATTTCAAATAATTTGTTCTGAAGTACCAAAAGGAATGAATTCATAAGATTTGTCTACTTACAAGGCCACAGAGGAAAATATGCCAAACACTTCAAACAACTTCAGAAGAAGAATCAAAAAACATAAAATCATATAATAATATTTGGCTGGTAGTTTCAACTGATGGAGTCGACATAGTTAGTGAGTGAACTATTTGTAGTACAGTATAAAATTTAATGAGAATATTTTGCTATGACTGCTTAAGTATTCAGGTGAGCGATACAGGCCCTCTGGGCCTCTTGTTTGAAGTAATACATTACAACTGAAAAATGAAAGTAGGCTAATTTGTACCTATGTTATAAACCACTACAGGGTGTTGCTACTGACGCGGTAAGTAATTACAAAGTCGAGGGTTTTAATCTCTCTGTGTGTTCCTCACTAGCAAATTAATCCTACTGAGCGATAATTCATATTTAGATAATTCTATGTAGTTTATCATCGCTAGCTAGCATATAATATTAGCTCTGTAATAGTTTTTGGTTTTATACAGCAATCACTATAAGCAGAATTCCTCTCATATTACCCATAATATTTAGAATATATTTATATATATATATACATGATATGAATACCTCTAGCCTTTAGAGATTTTTGAGAACCAGTTTCCTAGGTCTGTTGAGGTTTTCTGATTGTTTAGATCCCAAGGGTTGTATATAAATCTGGTGTTTTTTTTTAGATAAGTTGGTTTTTAACCCCTGTGGTGCTCGTTATAAACATGTTTTACTGTCAAGGCCTAATTTCCGGGGTCACCTGGGGTTCATTGTAAATGGGGTTTTTTCACTTGCAGAGAACTGCTTTTCTACAACTGTAGGTGCCCTGTGTTTTGTTATAAACATGTTGTATATTAACTTATAGAGAACTTGTAATTGTCTAGGTCCCCTGGGGTTCAGTATAAACATGGTTTCTGAGGAGTTGACCAATATAGGTATAGGTCCCCTGGGGTTCAGTATAAACATGGTTTCTGTAGAGTTGACCAATATAGGTATAGGTCCCCGTGGGTTCAATATAAACATGGTTTCTGTAGAGTTGACCAATAGAGGGATAGGTCCCCCGAGGTTCAGTATAAACATTGTTTCTGTAGAGTTGACCAATAGAGGTATAAGCCCCCTGGGGTTCAGTATAAACATGGTTTCTGTAGTGTTGACCAATAGAGGTACAGGTCCCCTGGGGTTCGGTATAAACATGGTTTCTGTAGAGTTGACCAATAGAGGTATAGGTCCCCCGCGGTTCAGTATAAACATTGTTTCTGTAGAGTTGACCAATAGAGGAATAAGTCCCCTGGGGTTCAGTATAAACATGGTTTCTGTAAAGTTGACCAATATAGGTATAGGTCCCCTGGGGTTCAGTATAAACATGTTTTCTGTAGAGTTGACCAATAGAGGTATATAGGTCCCCCGCGGTTAAGTATAAACATTGTTTCTGTAGAGTTGACCAATAGAGGTATAGGTCCCTCGGGGTTCAGTATAAACATGTTTTCTGTAGAATTGACCAATAGAGGTATAGGTCCCCCGAGGTTCAGTATAAACATTGTTTATGTAGAGTTGACCAATAGAGGTATAAGTCGCCTGGGGTTCAGTATAAACATGGTTTCTGTAGAGTTGACTAATAGAGGTATAGGTCCCCTGGGGTTCAGTATAAACATGTTTTCTGTAGAATTGACCAATAGAGGTATAGGTCCCCCGAGGTTCAGTATAAACATTGTTTATGTAGAGTTGACCAATAGAGGTATAGGTCCCCCGAGGTTCAGTATAAACATTGTTTATGTAGAGTTGACCAATAGAGGTATAGGTCCCTCGGGGTTCACTATAAACATGTTTTCTGTAGAGTTGACCAATAGAGGTATAGGTCCCCTGAGGTTCAGTATAAACATGAGTTCTGTAGAGTTGACCAATAGAGGTATAGCTCCCCCGAGGTTCAGTATAAACATTGTTTATGTAGAGTTGACCAATAGAGGTATAGGTCCCTCGGGGTTCAGTATAAACATGTTTTCTGTAGAATTGACCAATAGAGGTATAGGTCCCCCGAGGTTCAGTATAAACATTGTTTATGTAGAGTTGACCAATAGAGGTATAGGTTCTCTGGGGTTCAGTATAAACATGTTTTCTGTAGAATTGACCAATAGAGGTATAGGTCCCCCGGGGGTCAGTATAAACATGGATTCTGTAGAGTTAACCAAAAAAGGTATAGGTCCCTCGGGGTTCAGTATAAACATGTTTTCTGTAGAATTGACCAATAGAGGTATAGGTCCCCCGGGGGTCAGTATAAACATGGATTCTGTAGAGTTGACCAATAGAGGTATAGGTCCCTCGGGGTTCAGTATAAACATGTTTTCTGTAGAGTTGACCGATAGAGGTATAGGTCCCCTCAGGCCCGGGGATTCACTATAAACGTATTTGACTCTTTTGCTTATTGAACTGATTATAAGGGAGATAACTTTTAACATAAATCTCTTTAAAGTAGACAAAGGATTAATACTGGCCCCTGTCTCAAAAATATTTCTTAACTTAAAGAAATTTACTAACTGTTTTTTTATCATTTGAATTAAGAAAAATTTTAAGGATATTTTTGCTGTGTTATCTGTTTTCCTGTGAAAAATTATGACTTATTTCTTTGAATTAAAGCAAAGATCATGAAATTGGAGTCAGGATTGTTAATATAAAAAATTAACTCTGATTACATTTCAAGGGAAACACACATTTACAAATACAATATCTAACATATTAATAATTAACAGAAAGAATAAAATCTGACTTTGAAATATTTATGGATCGGTCAATTTGGTTCAAAAGTTTCTGGGTTATTTTATTTTTATTTTTCTTCCAATACTCTTCTTCTTCTTTTTTCGGTCAGCAGGAGAAAACAAAAATGGTATCTGTTTTTGTAGATTTCTTTCTTCAAATTCTTGAATATCTTCTCTGAAAATTTCATTCTGATGATAATTCTGAGAGTAGGTTTTTATTAATTTTTACTTTTAAACTTTAGAAAATTTCACTGATACATTTCTGTAGGGGAAACTTTGAAACAAAAATTCCATGTTTCTTCATGATTTCAATTTCATTACCTTGGGTGTATTAATTTGATTGATTTTCACTTAGTCTACATGTACTTAAATGTTTTCATCTAAGATCAGATTAACAAATTATATAATGTTTAAGGGGTCAAAACTTAAAACATTATGTGTGCTGGATTTTATTTACAATTTTAAACCTGTTTACTAATCCTTACCTGATCACCATGATAATTATATAGATCACAAAGCTTATTATAACTGTTCAAGCATGACCGTCACAATTTGTTAATAAATAATCCATAACTCTGTATCAGTATTTATAGAAATGATAATTTTACCTCTATGTAGTTAGGTTCCGTCCATGATGTACCTGATGGACAATACCAGTCTGGTATGATAAATGTCTGTACATTTTTTTTTAACATATCGTTATTTTTGAACAATTTTTGTTACATAACAGTTTGTAATGATGTAGGCAAAAACTGACATTTTCCCACCAACTAAATCTACCATAGATTAATCCAGAAGAAAAACCTCTGATTTTGCAGTTAGTTGTCTGGAGAACATTTGCCATTGGAGAATGTTTCGACAAGGTTTTACTGTTTATAACAAAATGGCATTATATCAAGGTTTTCCTGTATATAAATAAATGGCATTATTTTAAGATTTTGCTGTATATAAATAACTGACCTTATATCAAGGTTTCACTGTATATAAATAAATGGCATTATATCAAGGTTTTGCTGTATATAAATAAATGACATTATATCAAGGTTTTGCTGTATATAAATAAATGACATTATATCAAGGTTTTACTGTATATAAATAAATGGCATAATATAATGGTTTTGCTGTATATAATTAATTGACATTTTATCAAGGTTTTACTGTATATAAATAATTGACATTAAATCAAGGTTTTGCTGTATATAAATAAATGACATTATATCAAGGTTTTACTGTGTATAAATAATGGCATTATATTAAGATTTTGCTGTATATAAATAACTGACCTTATATCACGGTTTTGCTGTATATAAATAAAAGACATTATATCAAGGTTTTACTTTGTATAAATAATGGCATTATTTTAAGATTTTGCTGTATATAAATAACTGACCTTATATCAAGGTTTCACTGTATATAAATAAATGGCATTATATCAAGGTTTTGCTGTATATAAATAAATGACATTATATCAAGGTTTTACTGTATATAAATAAATGGCATAATATAATGGTTTTGCTGTATATAATTAATTGACATTTTATCAAGGTTTTACTGTATATAAATAATTGACATTAAATCAAGGTTTTGCTGTATATAAATAAAAGACATTATATCAAGGTTTTACTGTGTATAAATAATGGCATTATATTAAGATTTTGCTGTATATAAATAACTGACCTTATATCACAGTTTTGCTGTATATAAATAAAAGACATTATATCAAGGTTTTACTGTGTATAAATAATGGCATTATATTAAGATTTTGCTGTATATAACTAACTGACCTTATAATAAGGTTTTACTGTATATAAATAAATGGCATTATATCAAGGGTTTACTGTATATAAATAAATGGCTTTATATCAAGGTTTTACTGTATATAGATAAATGGCATTATATCAATTTTACAGGATATCGACTGCGGATGTATTTTTGAATACATGCTACCTGTACATATTCTGTGACCTCTTTTTCAGTGAAAATATGAAGAAGCAAATTAATTGTTAAACATTTTAAGTTTTATTTTTATGACTGCGGTACCTTTGATGATCAATGAGTTATTGATTATGTAATGTTATGATTTTCTCCTGATTTACATATGAAGAGCTATATAAAATATACTTGTATGTGCATGATCTCTAATTGTTTAAAAGTGTGGGGTTTAAAGTATACTTTCAGCCTATTGAATACCAAACTTTTGATCCAAGATCAAATTTTCAGCAACAAATACTTGATTTGTGCAAAGTCATATTGCATGTCTGATGTGTTAAATAAAATAAAAATAGTCAACATTTTTGAAAATGCCAGAAATAGATTCATACATTTATAGTTATAAGCATTTAAAAACATGCACATTTATTGTCCTATGTTAAACAATTTTAGTGTAAAATTTTGATGGAATAGTGTTATCGGATTTAAATATGATGTATATATTATATGTTTCTTTTTAATAGGTACACAGTATTACTGCCAGGACCGTGCCAAAAGAGAAGTTAGAGAGATTTCGTAAGAAGTCGTCGACTGATTTTGATGAGTCAGCAGAGGATCAGCATGAGAAGAAAAGTCACCTAACCGTAAACCTGGCTCCCACTCCAAAGATCACAATTCATGATGAAGCCACACAAATTTTTCCAGAAACAAAAGGTGGCACCTTCCCAGCCTCAGTAGCCAAGCAGACACCAATCAAAACAACTGTTACATCTCAGGTCAAAGTTCAACCAAAGACACAATCTCCTGTAGCCCATCAGAAAAAGATGGCGCCATTTGCCCCAACTAGCCAATCAAGTGATGCCATTGTTACAACATCTAGTGAGAAAAAAACAACACCGAAAATAAGATCAGGATGTATCGCTGCCAGGGCAAACTTCTGGGAAAAAAAGATCCAGGATCCGCAGGACGTTTTGGAAGAGGAATTCCCGGACATGGTTGTCAACGTCCAGGAGTAGAACAACATAAAATCAAGGTATCTTTCGTAACAGTAGTGGTGTTTGATAATTCACCTACTTTAAGCCTGTCCCATTGTTAGTTACTCCAAACCCCTGTGTAGGTTACTACCAGATGTGACACTGTCTGTCCATTGTTAGTCACACCAAACCCCTGTGTAGGTTACTACCAGATGTGACACTGTCTGTCCATTGTTAGTCACACCAAACCCCTGTGTAGGTTACTACCAGATGTGACACTGTCTGTCCATTGTTAGTCACCCCAAACCCCTGTGTAGGTTACTACCAGATGTGACACTGTCTGTCCATTGTTAGTCACACCGAACCCCTGTGTAGGTTACTACCAGATGTGACACTGTCTGTCCATTGTTAGTCACACCGAACCCCTGTGTAGGTTACTACCAGATGTGACACTGTCTGTCCATTGTTAGTCACACCGAACCCCTGTGTAGGTTACTACCAGATGTGACACTGTCTGTCCATTGTTAGTCACACCGAACCCCTGTGTAGGTTACTACCAGATGTGACACTGTCTGTCCATTGTTAGTCACACCGAACCCCTGTGTAGGTTACTACCAGATGTGACACTGTCTGTCCATTGTTAGTCACACCGAACCCCTGTGTAGGTTACTACCAGATGTGACACTGTCTGTCCATTGTTAGTCACACCGAACCCCTGTGTAGGTTACTACCAGATGTGACACTGTCTGTCCATTGTTAGTCACACCGAACCCCTGTGTAGGTTACTACCAGATGTGACACTGTCTGTCCATTGTTAGTCACACCGAACCCCTGTGTAGGTTACAACCAGATGTGACACGGTCTGTCCATTGTTAGTCACTCCAAACCCCTGTGTAGGTTACTACCAGATGTGACGCTGTCTGTCCATTCATATATCTGACTTAGTCTTCTGTGTACCATTCTTATGTTCCGACGTTTGTCTAGTGCATATATGGTAAACTGTTATATCTGTAGTTTTACCATATATGTTATACTGGTATATCTGTAGTTTAACCATATGTGGTATACTGTTATATCTGTAGTTTACAATATGTGGTATACTGGTATATCTGTAGTTTTACCATATATGGTATGCTGTTATATCTGTAGTTTTACCATATGTATATCTGTAGTTTTACCATATGTGGTATACTGGTATATCTGTAGTTTAACCATATGCGGTATACTGTTATATCTGTAGTTTTACCATATATGTTATACTGGTATATCTGTAGTTTAACCATATGCGGTATACTGTTATATCTGTAGTTTTACCATATTTGGTATACTGTATACTGTTATATCTGTAGTTTTACCATATGTATATCTGTAGTTTTACCATATGTGGTATACTGGTATATCTGTAGATTTAACATATGTGGTATACTGTTATATCTGTATTTTAACCATATATGTTATACTGTTATATCTATAGTTTTACTGTATGTGGTATACTGTTATATCTGTAGTTTTACCATATGTGGTATACTGGTATATCTGTAGTTTTACCATATATGGTATACTGTTATATCTATAGTTTTACCATATATGGTAAACTGTTATATCTGTAGTTTTACCATATATGGTATACTGGTATATCTGTAGTTTAACCATGTGGTATACTGTTATATCTGTAGTTTTACCATATGTGGTATACTGTTATATCTGTAGATTTAACATATGTGGTATACTGTTATATCTGTAGTTTAACCATATATGTTATACTGTTATATCTATAGTTTTACTGTATGTGGTATACTGTTACATCTGTAGTTTAACCATATGTGGTATACTGGTATATCTGTAGTTTTACCATATGTGGTATACTGTTATATCTGTAGTTTTACCATATGTGGTATACTGTTATATCTGTAGTTTAACATATGTGGTATACTGTTATATCTGTAGTTTACCATATGTGGTATACTGGTATATCTGTAGTTTTACCATATATGGTATACTGTTATATATGTAGTTTTACCATATGTGGTATACTGTTATAACTGTAGTTTACCATATGTGGTATACTGGTATATCTGTAGTTTAACATATATGGTATACTGGTATCTCTGTAGTTTAACATATGTGGTATACTGTTATATCTGTAGTTTTACCATATGTGGTATACTGTTATATCTGTAGTTTTACCATATATGTGGTATACTGTTATATCTGTAGTTTAACCATATGTGGTATACTGTTATATCTGTAGTTTTACCATATATGCTATATTGGTATATCTGTAGTTTTACCATATGTGGTATACTGTTATATCTGTAGTTTATCTTATGTGGTATACTGTTATATCTGTAGTTTTACCATATATGGTAAAACTACGGATATAACAGTATAGCACATGTCGTAAAACTATAGATATAACAGTATAACATATATGGTTAAAATACAGATATAACAGTTTACCACATATGGTAAAAATACAGATATAACAGTTTACCATATATGGTATACTGTTATACCTGTAGTTTTACGATATGTGGTATAGTATACTGTTATATCTCTAGTTTTACCATATGTGATATACTGTTATATCTCTAGTTTTACCATATGTGGTATGCTGTTATATCTGTAGTTTTACGATATGTGGTATACTGTTATATCTATAGTTTTACCACATGTGCTATACTGTTATATCTGTAGTTTTACCATATGTGGTATACTGTTATATCCGTAGTTTAACCATATGTGGTATACTGTTATATCTGTAGCTTAACATATGTGGTATACTGTTATATCTGTAGTTTTACCATATATGGTATACTGTTATATCTGTAGTTTTGCCAGATATGGTATACTGTTATATCTATAGTTTTATCATATATGGTATACTGTTATATCTGTATTTTTACCATATATGGTATACTGTTATATATGTAGTTTTACCATATGTGGTATACTGTTATATCTGTAGTTTACCATATGTGGTATACTGGTATATCTGTAGTTTGACATATGTGGTATACTGGTATATCTGTAGTTTAACATATGTGGTATACTGGTATATCTGTAGTTTTACCATATGTGGTATACTGTTATATCTGTAGTTTTACCATAGATGCTATATTGTTATATCTGTAGTTTAACATATATGTTATACTGGTATATCTGTAGTTTTACATATATGCTATACTGGTATATCTGTAGTTTACTAAAGTGGTATACTGTTATATCTGTAGTTTTGTAGTTTAACATATGTGGTATACAACATGTTGGGATGGTAGAGATGTGTTGTACAAACTCTCGGTCAGTATGACCTGTCTTTTGACCTCTGACCTCAATAATTGAAATTGTGTCATAGTTATATCTCTTTCACTTGTAATTACCATATATGGTATGGAGGTACTTCTTGGGATGGCAGAGGAGTCACTATGACATGTTTCCTATACTGTTTCACCTGGAGTTCATCTTGTTATGTTTTTATCAATGTTAGTTGACACAAACAATAACTTTGTTCCCTAATTCTAATGTGGTCCATTAACAGGGATTACCTGGTATTGGATACAAACAATAACTTTGTTCCCTAATTCTAATATTGTCCATTAACAGGGATTACCTGAGATTGGATACAAACAATAACTTTGTTCCCTAATTCTCATGTTGTCCATTGACAGGGATTACCTGGGATTGGATACAAACAATAACTTTGTTCCCTGATTCTTATATTGTCCATTAACAGGGATTACCCAGGATTGGATACAAACAATAACTTTGTTCCCAAATTCTAATGTTGTCCATTAACAGGGATTACCTGGGATTGGATACAGACAATAACGTTGTTCCCTGATTCTTATATTGTCCATTAACAGGGATTACCCAGGATTGGATACAAACAATAACTTTGTTCCCAAATTCTAATGTTGTCCATTAACAGGGATTACCTGGGATTGGATACAGACAATAACGTTGTTCCCTGATTCTTACATTGTCCATTAACAGGGATTACCCAGGATTGGATACAAACAATAACTTTGTTCGCTAATTCTAATGTTGTCCATTAACAGGGATTACCTGGGATTGGATACAAACAATAACTTTGTTCCCTTATTATAATGTTGTCCATTGACAGGGATTACCTGGGATTGGACACAAACAATAACTTTGTTCCCTAATTCTAATGTTGTCCATTGACAGGGATTACCTGGGATTGGACACAAACAATAACTTTGTTCGCTAATTCTAATGTTGTCCATTAACAGAGATTACCTGGGATTAGACACAAACAATAACTTTGTTCCCTTATTATAATGTTGTCCATTAACAGGGATAACCTGGGATTGGACACAAACAATTACTTTGTTCCCTAATTCTAATGTTATCCATTGACAGGGATTACCTGGGATTGGACACAAACAATAACTTTGTTCCCTAATTCTAATGTTGTCCATTGACAGGGATTACCTGGGATTGGACACAAACAATAACTTTGTTCGCTAATTCTAATGTTGTCCATTAACAGGGATTCCCTGGGATTGGATACAAACAATTACTTTGTTCACTAATTCTAATGTGGTCCATTGACAGGGATTACCTGGGATTGTTTCAGTAGAACTCATCAAATATATTTAAAGTTTGTGAATATGAGTGCCTTTCCCAGAAAGCAATGCTTGCTGCATATCTTTGTATGTATTTATTGATGTAGTTCAATAGAGAAATGATTACATTAATCCAATGTATTACAAAATAAACATCAGGTGTTACCTGGTAAGTTTGTATATTTTTATAATCAGTAATACATGTTTTTCTGTTTGCAGATAAACCTGTTTCCTCCAAGTGCTTTAACGCTGTCTCCTGATTGGCTCCAATTTCATCACATGACCAATATTCTGTCTCCCGAGTCGGTCTCTCTCCTCGTCTCCACATTGACAAACAATATAAGCAATTTGTCTGGTTACAGCCCTGACGATGCCCTCCGAACAACCAACCACTGCATGATACAAATATCTGTGAGGACATTTGCTGGTGGATGATAATGTATGAATGTTTTTTGTTGAGAAATAGAGAACTCGGCCCAGCTGATGAAGGTCTGAATAGCTAAATATAAATCTTTAACAAAAACAATCACAGAATGTGAGAAATATCTGAAATATACAAATATTTCCTTTGTTTCCGGTAGTAAATTTTTTAATTTGAATCTCCATAGAAATAAATTTAGTGTTGAATTTCAATATTTTTTACAAGATACTTTTTTGTGTGCGTCATCATTAAGCCAACCAGCCTTGAACATCGGGGCCCTGATTACAACCATTATGATTATGATGCCAAATATCTCGATATCACGGCTCTCCTCATCAATTAACACAAAATATTTTTCCTGTGAAATAGTTGTAACTAAATGCAAAAGTGATTTTGTATTGGCTGTGGTTGTGAGTGAGGTCAGTGTAACACAATGATGTATTGGATGTGAAAGTTTAACTATTATCCTTTAGTCGTCGATAATAGCAGACAATGAAAAAGGGTTATAACAAAACTTTACTTTATACACAAACAATGTACCTGTTAGATATGTTGCAACGTTTCAAGACCGACTTGCCCCTTTGTCAAGCTAAAACTGAGTGAGCGAACAGTATTGTTTACCTGTATAACAATGTGACGACATTGCATATTTCTCATGTTGCTCAACCTGGGACATTTCCCCTATCGATAGAGATCGTATATACAGTGTATGTTATAGGTTACTAGTAGGGTGGAGATCTAGCCCCCTCTCCTGCTATTCCATGTACAGTGTGTTTATACGCTCTTTGTCGATACAGCTACCGCTTATAAACGACTTCCCTCTGTATAGTGGTACATATATAGACCAACCCCTTATAAACGACTTCCCTCTGACCTCTGTATAGTGGTACACCCTCTATAGACCCAACCCCTTATAAACGACTTCCCTCTGTATAGTGGTACATTTATAGACCTACCCAGTCTAAACGACTTCCCTCTGTGTAGTGGTACAACATCTATAGGCCTACCCTGTATAAACGACTTCCCTCTCTATAGTGGTACACCATCTATAGACCAACCCCTTATAAACGACTTCCCTCTGTATAGTGGTACATCTATATACCAACCCAGTATAAACGACTTCCCTATGTATAGTGGTACAACATCTATAGACCTACCCTGTATAAAAGACTTCCCTCTGTATAGTGGTACACCATCTATAGACCAACCCCTTATAAACGACTTCCCTCTGTATAGTGGTACAACATCTATAGACCTACCCTGTATAAACGACTTCCCTCTGTATAGTGGTACAACATCTATAGGTCTACCCTGTATAAACGACCTAGAGGTGTATACAGACCAGTAGGTTGTTAGAACTCATATTTGTAAAATTTTACATTATTTTATTGTAAGTTTAATTAAAATACATTATACTGCCATCAGACTACTTTATACTCCATATTTATACTTTTATACCCGTCAGAAGTACTGCCTATTATTCCAGTTATTTTCTATTAGTTAATACACATGTCCTTGTATAGAACTGTATGTTCAATGATATAAGATACTATCAACCAAGGTGATATTTTCATCAGTAGTTCATCTTCTAGTGCAAGTATCTTTATCTCACCTGCTTGTAGCATGGACCTGAATAGAAGAGTTATCTCCCCATGATTAGTAAAGGGAGGTAACTTTGTTATCACATTTTTACAATTTGTTATCCTATCTGCATGGTGAATATATATTTTTTAATAAGACATACACTCTTTGAGATTTGTAGATAATATACTTCAACTTGATTTCACAAATTGGAAGATTATGACATCTTAGATGACCCGATATATTTTAATGTGGAAATCAAGTGTGCTGACCATTTTGCAACTTGACCATCTAATAATATATAATAAAGACAGGATAAATATTATATATATTTCGACTGTAATGGATCTGGAGCAGGTGATGCATGATTTGTACCAGTAGTAGATAGATATGGCGCGTACAGGGAAGATATGGCCTTACAGACCAGATATGGTGTATACAGGTCAGGGAAGGTATGTCGACAGTAGATGTGACATGTACTGGGTAGATATGACCTTACAGACCAGATATGGTGTATACAGGTCAGGGAAGGTATGTCAACAGTAGATGTGACATGTACGGGATAGATATGGCCTTACAGACCAGATATGGTGTATACAGGCCAGGGAAGGTATGTCGACAGTAGATGTGACATGTACTGGGTAGATATGGCCTTACAGACCAGATATGGTGTATACAGGTCAGGGAAGGTATGTCGACAGTAGATGTGACATGTACGGGGTAGATATGACCTTACAGACCAGATATGGTGTATACAGGTCAGGGAAGGTATGTCAACAGTAGATGTGACATGTACGGGATAGATATGGCCTTACAGACCAGATATGGTGTATACAGGCCAGGGAAGGTATGTCGACAGTAGATGTGACATGTACTGGGTAGATATGGCCTTACAGACCAGATATGGTGTATACAGGTCAGGGAAGGTATGTCGACAGTAGATGTGACATGTACGGGATAGATATGACCTTACAGACCAGATATGGTGTATACAGGTCAGGGAAGGTATGTCAACAGTAGATATAACATGTACAGGGTAGATATGACCTTACAGACCAGATATGGCGTATACAGGGCATGGTAGGTATGTCGACAGGGTAGATATGTAATGGGCCTACATATTACTATGTGTATGGTAGATGGTAATACCTTATACAGTGTCGTACATGATACACAATATATTACTATGTGTATGGTAGAGGATAATACCTTATACAGTGTCATACATGATACACAATATATTACTATGTGTATGGTAGAGGGTAATACCTTATACAGTGTCATACATGATACACAATATATTACTATGTGTATGGTAGAGGGTAATACCTTATACAGTGTCATACATGATACACAATATATTACTATGTGTATGGTAGAGGATAATACCTTATACAGTGTCGTACATGGCAACTACAATGTATTTCGTGAATTATACAAATATGTTTTGTAGACTTAAATTGTAACAGCTGTTTTGTAGAAAGAAATTCGGAAAGAAAAACAAGTCTCGTTAAGTGTATATCTTACTATGATAACATATTGTACCTGGGTTGTCCTCAGAATTCCTACGTATTGGGTATAAAGTTAGATATTTTATAATATTATTTACTCCGTCTACTAATCTCACTACAGAAATGTTGAACATGTTTTAAATAATACAAAACATGTCAGCAATTTTTAAATTACATAAATGATAAAATTTATTTCCATGTATTCATTCATTTAATAACTGTAAATGTACATGTGTAATACATATATATGTTTTGTCTTATCGATGATTGATGGAGGAAAGGTTGTTTGTATATCATAACTTTTTATGTAAATATTTATCTGTTTATACTCATCACCATTTGTGTATAAAAGTCATTAATAAACAAACATATATAGATAAATTTAAATTATCTGATATTAATAAAACAATACCGTACAATATTATTTATGTGCAATACAGCTGCCAAGGGGAAAAACAGACAATTATAATAAAATTGTGAAACGTTCTTCCTTGTTTGTATTTTTTTTTTGGATTAAAATATCAACTATTTGTATGACATACGGAAACACAAACAATTTTACGAAGGCCAAAATTCTCACTCAAGAGGTTACCTCCCCTTACATACACTGTCGTCAACCCTGTATTCAGAAGTCAATAAAGATGTCTCTTACTGGTCATGGTCATCGTTGTCTATGTATATATGTCTGCATATGTCTAAATATTTGGTCTATATAGAGTATTTATGGGATTTTTCACACAATTCGAATAAATGTTTGTTGTTTGTAGTTATATACAAATGACAATAATTTACATAAGGTTGTTCGATGGATTTCTTTACCACAAGTGTAATGTTAGGAGAGGAAAAATGCCAGACTAGGTTTCGAACCAAGGACCACCACACTCTAGACGGACGCTCTCGCCAACTGAGATACCTGGGTACCGGTGGTGGCTACAGTCCAGTTCCACTACACATATCCGTGTGATAAAAATTATACATGTATCTTTAAAATTCTTAAAAAGATGGAGCAATATAACTCGATTTTATAACGGATGATGAAGATCTATACCGGGTGTAAATGAGTCTCCGTCTCCCCTAGATTGGCGTGTCATTGGCGCCGCATGGGGATTTAAAACACGGCATTTGATTGATCAACATACAAATCAGAGCGCCATTAAGAAGAAAGACATTATTTTTTTGTTGGAAATGAAAACGACACATATTTCAAGAAATAACAGTTTTCTAATTTCACAATTTCTTATAAGGATTGGACAAGATAATAGATTGGTCTTTGGATGTATAGACCTAATACTGAAGTGCTTCTCGGTTTCTTCAGAGTGCACTTCAGTTTCAGTCTATACATTAATATCCCCAGTGTATTATGTAGTACAATCCTTTAATGTTTAATGCAACATCTATAAATACATGTTAGAATATGTTTATGACACATATCGAGAAACTGGTTAGCAACGATTTTCTACTCTAAGATAAAGAGGTCAAATTTCCTCTATCGCTCTTTTGGCTTTCATCTCTTATCTTTGACCTTCAAAGAGGGGCAAGGTCAGATTGATACAAACATGATAATTTCATGCTCTTCACCTAAGAACGTTAGTTGGAAAATTTCAAGTTATTGTGCTGAAATCAGACCTTCAAGATGGCGTTGGCGGTTGATTCAGATCCCACTCTTCATAGCACTTCACAGAATAGGACCAACTATAATGACTCATTATTCTATGCTTCTCAGAAGACATTGTTTTAATGTTCTAACACATTTGACCACTACCGTGACCTTGAAACTGGGCCGACGTGTAGAAGAATTTAGTTTAAGTTTTACACTCTTTGATTCCAGAAACCTTGGAAATGAGTCAAGGTCATTTATATGAACACCATTTAATCTCAGCATGCAACTAACAAAATCTCATCAGACAATTTATTTCAAATGTTTTTCTTTTTTCAATATTTGTGTAGATTTGGTCCTTGTGACCTTGAAACTAGATTTTTTTCAGAAGTAAAGGACAAAAACTTGAAAATATTTAGACCCAGCTTGTTACGTGCTAAATGCCATCACTTTAGGCCTCTTGGTCATTCAGAAGTGGTTCAATTTCCATGACCTTGGAATGGGGGTCAAGGTAATATATTTGGGTATGCTATTCGCGAACAGTAGGTTGCTTGCATATTCCAAAGTTGCGTATATATTATAATAAACTGACCTCCTTTGACCTTGAAAGTTCTTTAGGTCATTCATTTGATCAATGTAGATAGTCTCTCATTACTACATGTTAATTGCCAAACACTGCCTCACTCCGTCTTATCAAATTTGACCCCTTGACCTTGCAAATGGGTCCAGGTCATTCTTTTCAATAAAATTGATAAGCCTGCTTCCTATCTTGCTTAATGCCATCACCTTAGGCATCGTAGTTTAACAGTATAGTTGTTCTAAGTAAATATTTGACTTTGGACAGATGGATGACAAAGACTGCACTTACCCGTCAATAATAATTAATACAGTACTTCAATTTTTATAATTTATTCTTTCAAATGAAAAGTCAACAAACAACAGATCAGCAGCCTCTAATATAAATTAACAACAATCAAAAATAACATTACAATCTATATCATTGTGAGTGGGCATACATTATTACAGTGTATATCATCATGAGTGGGTATACATTATTACAATGTAATACAATGTATATCATCATGAGTGGGCATACATTGTTACAATGTAATACAATGTATATCATTATTAGGTATACATCATGTCAACGTCACGTCCGACTGGTTTGGTCACATTCCACAGAACACGTGTACACTTACTGGATCAGGTTACGTATACAACAGGTCACACAAGTCATGTAAAACAGAGCAAACTCAAATACTAAAATATCTAACATGGGTTACATACAAAACTGAAGGCAAAACATATTCTGTTCCTGATGTCATAGCAATCTGGAGCGACTTTCAGAGCAAATAATGAAATTGATGTCATAACTGTCATCAGGGTTCTCGTTAAAAGCTGGCTATTTCCGTGTCTACAACCTGCTATTCTTTAAGAAATATCGGTGTTTGTTTTTTTACAGAATTGACATTTCCATATCGTGATGATTTGATCAATATCGGCAAACAACAATATTGACTTAACCAGTTGGACAGAATCAATCAGAACTTCCGGGTCTATTTTTAGTTTCTACTTTCATTCCCGATCGTTTACATAAAACAGCAAGATCACCAATGCCTTTGAATTATACCAAGGCAACAGTACTGACAAACGTCTAATTGATATAGAATCAAATTGGTGAGAAATGGAGCCGTCAAAGAAAGAAAAAATATAATAGACTTTGTTGTCGCCCAGAACAGAAATACTAGTGATTTGGGCGCTGTTATTGGCAGATGTTCATATTTGCTTTTAATCCGATCTAAACTGTTAACAATTTTTTCTGTCAGTAACTTCTGAATCACGTTGTGATTTGAAAGTGAAGTCATCAGTCGCGAGGAACACCCTATCAGTCTCGTGGATTTTCGTTAAATTGCAACTTTCAAAATGATAATTAGGCGTGTCTCGTAACAAGGATCAATAATTTAATTGCAAACTTCAAAAATAGTCAAAAGAAAACCTTAGATAACGGCAATGTTAAATAAATATACTCATTGGATTATCTTCACATAATTGATTTTGTAAATTGTAGTTTTTATTCATTTTTAATTAAAAAACAAAATTTGAAAATATAATTTGATTAGATTTTTAACACTTACAAAAATTGTTAGTGCTTTTAGTGTTCCTTACAAATACATTTCATTCATTTCCAAGAGGAATTGGTAAAATAAAGTTGAAACTTGTTTGTTTTATTTCGAAACATGAATATAAAAAATACTGTAAACTGGCAAACAGATCCAAAACTGATAGTTGTAATGTATGGATTTGTTTTCAAGTCTCATTGAATTTGAAACATCAGCAGATAAAGCAAATGAGGAATATTTTTCAATTGTTTCAAAAACACTTTTATGAAAAACTTCCCACAAATTTCAGGTGAGAAATGGTTAATTACAACACTCAAAAGTGCTCAAATGCCACCTACAGTCATCTACAATTTCAAGAGGGGGGCAATTTGCACCTGCACATCAAACTCACCCAGTCTCGGCCTGCGGTCTTCGGCGTGGTGTTCTTCAGCCCCTAACCAGCTATTTTAACTTTTCAACCACCTATGCCAAAACCTACCAAGACAGCCTTTTGGCAATGACGTTTTAAATCTTCTGGGGGAGACCGCTCAAACGGGGGCAAACCTGCACATCAAACTCTCCCAGTCTCGGCCTGCGGTCTTCGGCCCCCAACCAGCTATTTTAACTTTTCAACCACCTATGCCAAAACCTACTGAGAACCCTGGTCATTTATATTTGCAAAGCATTTTTCTTCCAAGTACATAAAATGTTAACAAAACATGTTCACAAAACCTACCAACACAGGGCTTTTGGCAATGACGTTTTTCATAAGAAATAAAATTCTATCAGATTTTTTTAATGAAAACCAGACATTTGCAACATTTTTCTATAATTATTCATGATTTGCCTAAATTCATCTCCATTTCATGCGTTTTTCCACGTTTTCTTCGATGTCATTTCCTGGGGTTCATTATAAAGCTATTGAAACACAATTTTACTAACTAAAAGATATGTTCCTAAATAATTATTTGAAAAATATAATATCATACATTTGTATTGACTGGTTTTCAAAGTTTGACAAGTTATTAAAATAATACAGATTTTGTTACACACTTTCTTGTTACAAAATAATGTGAGTAAAATTAAATTTCCAAGAATAAATCACCATATCTTACAACTAATTCCATAGGAAAATGTGTAAATATTGTCAGATAAATAATCAGTTAATTTTCTATCAGGGGATCATATTTCTTTTCAGTTGCACAAAACTGCTCCAATAATATTACAACATTTATAATAGTGCCCTATATAATTTGTAAAATTACTCTAAGGTAAGGTACACGTGAATAATAGTATTCCTACAGTGACAGTTATAAATAAAGTAGATCAAAAGGTATACAAATCAGCATTATACATGAAATAACGATACATTCATCTCAATATGCATACAAATAAATATATATAGGGTGGTATGTACATGACATCTGTACAAGAGCCTAAAATGAAGACTTCAAGATGTGGGTCGTTATATCCTTCTTTCTTCCAAGAAAATCTAATTACAAATTAAGACAGAGATGAACGAAAATTTGATGAAATTTTGGCAAATCGTGAATACTCTTGGCATAATGCTATAACACTTATAAATAACAAAAAATATTTGTTAGTGCTTTTAGTGTTCTAAAAGTCCTTTTCGGTATTAAATAAATCATATTGTTTATACATTTTCTAACATTTACAAAACAAATATTTAAACGGTCTGTACTTCTGATAACATGATCATGATTTTCTGTGTGAAGACTTATGTGGGGTTACTTTTATATTAATTACAGCCCTGTAATTCAAATAATATGATTTTTTTATGGTATCTATATCATCCTTATGATCAACTTTAAACCAAATCTTTTAAAATTATTCTAAAATCAGTATATTTGTTGTTTTATTGTAATACTGAATGCATTTACTAGAGCATATAAATACACACAAAAAATCATCATTGCTGAATAGTCAAGACCTGAAATACCAGTTCTCTGTATATAGCTACCAGTCTATTTTTAGCACAACCAGTCCATTTTATACTCGCACCTGATTTAGGACACCCCCTGATATCGGCGAGAAAAACGCGACTCGAGAACGAATTTTGACAAAAACTTCGAAAAAAACCTTGTTTGGTTTTATTTCATGTGAACATTGAAAAGTGATGAAAATATTTCATAAAAATTAACCTTGTTTTGTGTGAATATTTAGTGTTTTTGTTGACCAAACAATGGGACAAGATATTCATACAGAGCCTTGTTTACTGTTCCCCAGGTCCAGTCCTCTATCTGTTCCTTTGCCTTGTCTAAAACAGAACTTCCCTGATTGGTTAGTATGGTTGTGATGTCATACTTACGTCCTGTAGATTCTATGTACTGTTTTACATGAATTTCACACTCGGTGAACAGGTCTATATCTGACGTCCACCTAGCTATATAATGTAGACAATGATACCCTCTATTATCTACAGCTGTAGTTAGTGCTGGGTACGACTCACACAGATATTTACAAACCTCCATGTGTCCCTCCCTACAACTAGAATGTAACACTGTTTGCCCGTCATTATTTACAGCTGTAGTTAGTGCTGGGTACGACTCGCACAGATATTTACAAACCTCCATGTGTCCCCCCAAACAACTATAATGTAACACTGTTTGCCCCCCGAACATATCTACAGCTGTAGTTAGTGCTGGGTACGACTCGCACAGATATTTACAAACCTCCATGTGTCCCCCCCTACAACTAGAATGTAACACTGTTTGCCCGTCATTATCTACAGCTGTAGTTAGTGCTGGGTACGACTCGCACAGATATTTACAAACCTCCATGTGTCCCCCCCTACAACTAGAATGTAACACTGTTTGCCCGTCATTATCTACAGCTGTAGTTAGTGCTGGGTACGACTCGCACAGATATTTACAAACCTCCATGTGTCCCCCCCTACAACTAGAATGTAACACTGTTTGCCCGTCATTATTTACAGCTGTAGTTAGTGCTGGGTACGACTCGCACAGATATTTACAAACCTCCATGTGTCCCCCCCTAAAACTAGAATGTAGCACTGTTTGCCCGTCATTATTTACAGCTGTAGTTAGTGCTGGGTACGACTTACACAGATATTTACAAACCTCCATGTGTCCCCCCAAACAACTATAATGTAACACTGTTTGCCCCCCGAACATATCTACAGCTGTAGTTAGTGCTGGGTAAGACTGACACAGATATTTACAAACCTCCATGTGTCCCCCCCTACAACTAGAATGTAACACTGTTTGCCTGTACTTATCTACAGCTGTAGTTAGTGCTGGGTACGACTCGCACAGATATTTACAAACCTCCAGGTGTCCCCCCAAACAACTATAATGTAACACTGTTTGCCCCCCGAACATATCTACCGCTGTAGTTAGTGCTGGGTACGACTCGCACAGATATTTACAAACCTCCATGTGTCCCCTCCTACAACTATAATGTAACACTGTTTCCCCCCCGTACTTGGTCACTAACTGACACACGTACTGAGCACACACACAATTCCTGTGCACCACACGACCTTCTACTGTCTCACACCTATGATGTTCGTACTCAACTCTATACAAGGATTTAAGTACAACTCTCTCCACTGTTTTAAATATATCACAGTTTCCTGTCCGTGCCCCAAGTTGGAGCGTGCTTTGTCCCCTGTGATCAGTGTCGTGTACCAAGTGTGGGTACGTGTTATACAGCATGGTCACCATCTCTTCGCTCTCAAACAAACACGCCTCCTGTAGGACATTGATATTCCTAGCTAGGACTATATGTGGTGATCGTGACATGTGTAACCTCGCTGTCTGAGTGACGTCATACTCCAGTAGTTTACGTAACACACTCACACTCCCTCCCTCTACCACATAAAACGGTGTCTCCACGTCAGGTGTCACACCCTCCGACAGGAGGAATAAAGCACATTCTTCTGAACCAGAAGCACATGCTCTATTCAACAAGGCAAGCTTTATCTCATGGCACAAGTTTTTGTCATCATTCTTACCACTTAACCATCTGATAAATCCCTGCAGAAACTGAATATCTGTCCAAACATCTAATGAAGTTATAGAATGATATTTACTATATTTACTATAAAACCAGTCACTTTCTTGGTCAGAGTAACTCGAATAGACATATTCAAACCTGTGACATTCAAACTCTCCAAGTAAACGTTTATACATGTGTTTATAATTACAAGATGATATAACTATTCTGTTTGGAATGTTTTTTAATGTCGATATATAACGTAGAAACTTTCTTGGACAATTCTCTATGAACCCAATTTTGGTGTCATTGCCATACAAAAGGGCAACAGTGTCCTGAACAGAATCATGAGAAAATTTGTAAAATACATCATCATCATCATCATCATCATCAGAATCTAGTACATCATCAGAATCATCATACAAAAAGCTGTTTTTCGTTTTTGCAACCAGAGATCCTAACATTTGATCTAAACTTCCACGTAACAATCTGATTTTGTCTTCATGACTTAGTGCATTGCCAGGGAAAGCTATCTCTAGCTTTTTCTTGTCAACATTTTCACTGTTAGGATCTAAGTCTCCTTTCTTTACCCTCCCATCATTGAGGAAGAGAAATAGAAGAGAAGCAAAGCATTCCTTCGGTAATTTCTTCAAAGTTTTTTCCATGAAATAGACTGGACTTTTGAAGAAATCAACCCCTTCATTTTGTAAGCTAGGAACATCTCTATACAGTCTGCAGCATTGTGGAAACCCAATTTTCGGGGCAAGTTTAACAAATTTTGATTCCTTTCCACCAGATAAAACTTTAATTTTTGGGACATACTTTTCTAAAATCTGCAGCTTTTCTTCACTTGTCATGAGGTTTTTACCTCTCAAATCAATGGCATTTTCGTCATTAAATAGTTCACATGAGGACATTTGTGTGCTTTTGAAAATTTCATCTCGAACATTGAGGATCAAACAATTTGATCTACTATTTAGTGTGCCACAAAATGCTGACTGTATAGAGTCTTTCCTTCTCTTCAATTCTTCAACAATATCCTCACTGACATCATCAATAAATAAAGCTATCTGTGCTTCTGGCTGGACAATTTTATCCCATTTAGACATGCTGTAAAGCTGTAACGGATCTTTTGACAGTCCAGTATCCTTATTATCGCCATCCATTAGCCACTTCAACAGCTGGTAGCACATCATTGTCTTTCCGTCCCCGGAGGCGTCCTTGATGATGACCATGCCGTTCTTTCTGATCACTTCCTTGGCGTCTTCCAAGGCTTGTGTAGAGATGATCTCCGATCTTGAGGTTTGACCTCTGACTGTTGACTTTGTTGTTTCTGCAATCAAACAGATAAACATTTTGGTAATGTAAAGTAAACTAATGATTTAAACATGTTTTATAGTACACTGACAAATGGATAAAAAACAAGATCGAACAACTGTGGCAGGGTTCAATTGTACAAAGGATTAAGGTCGCCTTCTAGCTTCCCTTTAGCTCAGTGGTAGAGCGTCCGACAAGGAACCTGGAGAACGAGGGTTCGATCCCCAGTGGAAGCACACTTTTCTCTTTCCTGTTACACAACTTAGTGTAATATTCTCCACTGATAATTGAGATAGTATGTATTACTTCCTTAATTTTTCTAGATACTCAAAGTGTAAAATACTACCTAGACTGAGTGGGCTGTATTCCACTACCGACACAACAGGTACAATCACCCACTGCTTCAACTGTGAACTGTACTCTACTATGTATATACTAAATGGGCTGTATTCCACTTCCGACACAACAGGTACAATCACCCACTATCTCAACTGTGAACTGTACTCTACTATGTATATACTAAGTGGACTGTATTCCACTACCGACACAACAGGTACAATCACCC
>NW_018408540.1:42545-48701 GCF_002113885.1 Mizuhopecten yessoensis
AATAATTTCCAACAGAAAATTGTCAAAATATACCCAAAAGTGTTGTTTCCCTATATAAACTATAGTAAACTTTACCCCCTCCCCAAGGGAGAACGGATAGCTTGGGGGTCCTGAAATTTACAATTTAAATAAAGCCCCTGATGATCTTTCTTTCCATGCAGGGAAAATGACTGTAGTACCTCTGAGTCTGGAGAAGAAGATTTTTGAAATATTGGTTAATTTTCCCTTTGGGGACCCAACCTGGCCCCAGGGGTTAGGGTAGGAATCCCAATTTTACAATTTTGTAGCCTCATCTACCAAGGATGATTCTGACCAAGTTTGAAACATATCCATCCACTGGTTCTTAAGAAGTTGAAAATGTAAAAAGTTTACGCACGACGACGGACGGAAAGCGATTAAAATAGGTCACTTGAGTAAAGCTCAGGTTACCTAAAAAATATTAATAGGGCTAACAATTTTAACAACTAGACAGCTGCTAGGGGCAGCATACAACCCCCCACCCCCCACCCCCACCCCACAATGGAACTTTTAATCTCAAAGTACAAAAGACCTTCAGGAAGGTATTGAAGACCAGGACTAATTTTACATATACAAGGTAATTTCTGCAGTTAAATGCATGAGAATGGAAAATTTTAAATATTCAGTTGTTTTAACTAACATTATTTGAAAGAACAAAATTTATAAAACAAGAGATCCGTGAGGGATCTTGGCACCCACCATTGTACCATCTTCATTAGTGGATGTCAGTTTGATCTTTTCTCTTCTTTTCTCTTATCTGTTTGATCATGTAAACAGTAAATGCACCATTTCTCATATCTACTAGTACAGTTCTTAAAATGTAAGAGAAATATATCCGATAGTTACAATATCAGAAAGATCTCATTACTACTGACATTAGTACTTCCTATAGCCATCTTGTATTCATGAACACTTTCGAAAGCGAACATGCACAACGACAAACCCGAGAAACCTACTTATCAAATTTGATAAAGTTCCCTCCAAAACTTCCTGAGGAATAGCAATAACAATTATTCACTGTCAATATCCAAGATGGCCTTCTGTCAGCCATTTTGTTTATTTGATCAGTCCCAAAAGTAAATTTGCACAATAACGGACCAAGGGGAACCTACAGATAAAATTTGAGAAAGATCCCTCCAGAACTTTCTGAAAAATAGTGATAAACATGCACGGTCAAATTTCAAGATGGCCGCCTGTCGCCCATTTTGTTTATCCCATCAGTTTCAAAAGTAAACATGAACAACTACAGACCAAGGGGAACCCTCATATCAAATTTGAGTAAGATCCCTCTTGTACTTGCTGAGAAATAGCAATAACAAGAATTGTTTAAGGATGGACGATGGATGGACGATGGATGGACGAAGGGTGATTTGAATAGCCCACCATCAGAGGATGGTGGGCTAAAAATACAACAAAGAAATGAGCAACATCTGACATTTGTTAAAGATTTCCTATTCCAAATATAGGAAGGTATCTAAGGCAAGGAGCAAATTTAAATAAACAAGGTAATTTCTGCAGTAAAATGTATAAAAGAATGAGAATTGAAAATTGGAATTATTCAGTTGTTTCAATTATTATGGTTTGAGGGAACAAGATTTGACTACAGAATGGCAGGAATTGTTGTGGCTCTATTTTTCAAACCAACTGAAATACCAAGTTTGAGATAACTGATATAATTTCTTTTCGTCTGGAAAAGAAATGTAAATGAAATCCAGATAAGCAAATTCCATTCTAAGTGACCTTAACCTTTGACAAAGCAAGCTCTATGCAGGTTATATATGTGGAATGTTTATTTTTAGTAACACCTCCCCCGGCAACTCACATACTAAGTCTGGGTTTTGTGTAATCATCCATTCTGAAGTGATCGGGCCAAAATAAGGTAACAGTATCAATACTACATTGTTAATTTTGGAACTCTTCAATGTCGACTCTAGTTCATCAACAGCCTGAACTGCAATATCCTTTTCAGTTCAACATAGGATTTACAAACGTCACAGCAGAATTCTCCGACAAGTTACCCAATCCTGGTCTGCTCAGTCTTACTCACCAATAGCTGCTCGTCTTGGTTTGTTTCCTTTAAAAAGAAAAGAAATTATTAGAATTGCAAGTAAAACTTTTATATACATCGGCTCCGAAACAAATCCCTTTCCAGTTGAATGCTAGATATAAAGGTATTTGCATAGGTCGCTGAAACATTAGGCCAAGATATTTTTGCCACAGTATAATTTTTGCCTTTTTGCCCTCCATAATGAGGGCTACCATGACATTGATATTAGTAAACAGTATAACATAGGTAGTGAACACATGTTAGGGCAATATCATTCCCTATCTACATGTATCTGAGTGCTGGTAAGTTAATATTTATATGCATGGCACTTAAAGATAAATCCCTTACCAATACATCAGATCCCAGAGGGAACTTGACACCCACCATCATAAGATCTTCATTGGTTTTATATAAGATTGATCTTTACTTTTCTCTTATCTGTTTGACTGCAAATGCATCTTGTGGTAACTTGCAGCAGTTATGTTTTGACCTTTTTTATGGGATTATACATTTGAATTGATGAGAGCTATCTGTGAAGAATTCAGAAATAGGGATTACAAACTTGTACTGTCAAATCCAAAAAAGATCATTGGCAGCAATCTTGTTCTTGTGGTCAGTCTAACAAGAGACACTAGAAGAATCTTGGCAACCACCATGAAAGGATCTTTATCAGTTCTACAGAAGATTATCTTTGCTCTTCATTTCCCTTACAGGAACTACATGTATTACCCAGTCCCATGTTGGAAATCTTGAACAGGAAACTTGTACAGTAACCGAAACCTCTTAGTCATATGTTAATTTTATCACCATGGCACATGTTGTTCCATAAGAATTGCATAACTATATGCAAAATGCTGAAATCTTGTAATCGGTACATAAATAGAAGGGCTGTTAATGACAGATGAATTCTCATTAGGGCCAGAGGTATTTTCAACAAGAGGCCCAGATGGCCTGTAGCGCTCACCTGAATATTTAAGCAGTCATAGCAAAATATTAGATAAATATTATACTGTTCTCCTATCCCTATTGGGATGGGGCATGGTTTCTTCCAACACTGAATTATGTTGGGCCAATGATAATCTATATTAAATTAGATTGAAATAAAGCTATAGGATAAAGTAGGTAAAAGTCATCTTCATTCGCAAACTTTGTTGGGCTCCATCTTAGGAAGCTACTTGTTAGATATCACGACTCTATGCCTTTCACTTCTTCAAAAGAAGCTGTTTGCAGTTCATTCGCAAACATTGTCGGACTCAATCCCAAGTAGCAACCAGCCAAATAATATGATTCTATGCATTTTGATTATTCAGAAAAAGTTTTATGATAAGTTTGACACTTTTGACCCCTGTGACCTTGAAAGTGGGTCAGGTAATTTTCATTCGCAAGCTTAAGCTCAATCCCTAGAAGCCACCAGCCAAAAATTAGGATTCTGTACCTTTCAGTTCTTTAGAAGAAGTTGTTTGAAGTGTTTGACATATTTGACCCATGTGACCAGGTGACTGTAGGCTGTCCATTCCTCAGAGGAAGTTGTTAAAGGAAAAGTTGACAACAGGCGCCGCACCATGGCATAAGCTCACTAGCCCTTCGGGCAGGTGAGCTAACAAGTGGACCAAACATAGTGATAACAAAATTGAACTGCCAAAATTAAGATGGTAGTCAGGAGGCAATCCTTTATTTCCTATTAGTCCCAAAATCAATATAGCTATGTAGGGACCATTGGGAACCTTCACGTACAGTTTGAGAAAGATCCCTCATGAGAAATAGTGCTAACAACATTTTACTCTGGCTGCCTCCCTAACATCTTTGTTTTCCAATCAGTCCCACTATTCAATACGCATATCTAGGTACCATGGAATTTTTTTTCCAATGAAATTTGATAAAGACTCCTCCAGTATTTTCTGAGAAATTATAAGCGCTAACAAAATTCAATTCGCAAAAATTCAAAATGGCCACCTTTCGGCCGTTTTGGTTTTCAGATCAGTCCAAACATTTAATACACATAACTTGGGACTGTAAAACCTTCATGTAAAATTTGAGAAAGATCCATCCAGTACTTTCTGAGATAAAGTCCTAACAAACATTAACTCTCAAAGTTTAAGATGGCCCCCTCTCCACCATCTTGGTTTTGTGATTAGTCTCAAACTTCGATATGCATAGCAATGGACCATGGGGAACATTCATATTTAATTCGAAACAGATCCCACCAATACCTCCTGAGAAATAGTCCTAACAAGAATTTTTAAGTTTTAACTCTGCAAATTCATGGTCAGTCCCAGGATTCAATACGAACAACTAAGGACAATAGGGAACCTATATGTGAAAGTTGAGAAAGACTCGATAAGTATATTTGGAGAAATAGCAGCAACGAAAAGTATAAAAGGATGGATGAATGACGAACCACAAACAAAAGGCGATTTGAACAAACCATAAACTGATGATGTTGGGCTAAAATTGCTCAATCAAAACACTGAATTCTCTAACATTCTTATTCAGAAATTTAACTGCTTTCAAATCATTATAGTTTGTTTCAATTTTTGGAGAGTGTTTCTTTTTACATATAGCAGTGACTTTTGTGACTGACATTGACATTACATATATGTTCCTGACACGACCTAGGTTGTATGTTACAGAGTTTTGTGATAACACCAATTTTTGATTTGTTCTATAATTTCTATACAACATTGTATCATTGCTTTCCATCATACCCCTGTCTACTGATATGACGGTAAGTTGTTCTTTCACAGCACCAACATCATCCCTCACAGCCCCGACATCATTTCTCACAGCACTGACATCATCCCTCACAGCCCCAACATCATCCCGCACAGCACTGACATCATCCCTCACAGCCCCAACATCATCCCTGACAGCCCCGACATCATCCCTCACATCTCCGACATCATCCCTGACAGCTCCGACATCATCCCTCACAGCACTGACATCATACCTGACAGCACTGACATCATCCATCACAGCACCAACATTGCCTGTCAAAGTATTGAAACAAATTAGTTTCTATTTCTAATCAATTCATATTCATTCAAATGATCTTACATACAATCTTGATTACGTTCCACCAACCTTAGATAGACTAGAGACCCAGAGGGCCTGTATCGCTCACATTAATATTTAAAGTCATAGCACAATATTCTCATTAAATATAATCCTGTACTACAAGTATTTCACTCACAAACATTGTCTGCTCCATCCCAGGAAGCTACCAGCCAAATGTAATAAATCTATACTCTAAGATTATTTAGAAGAAGTCGCTGAATTGTTTGACATATTTGACCCCTGAGACCTTGAAAGTAGGTCTAGGTCATTTTCATTCTCAAACGTTGTCGGGCTCTATCCCAGGAAGCCACCAGCCAAATATAAACATTCTATACATTTCAGTTCTTCAGAAGAAGTCGTTTGAAGTATTTGACACATTTTACACCCCCCCCCCCCCCCAGACCTTGAAAGTAGGTCAAGGTCATTTTCATTCTAACACTTTATCGGGCTCTATTCCAAGAAGCCACCAGCTAAATATGAAGAATTCATACCTTTTAGTTCTTCAGGAGAAGCTGTTTGAAGAGTTTTACATATATTTGACTGCTGTGACCTTGAAAGAAGTTCAAAGTAATTAGAATTCTCAAACTTTGTCGGGCTCTATCTCAGGAAGCAACCAGCCAAATATGAAGATTCTGTACCTTTCAGTTTTTCAGAAGAAGTCGTTTGCAGTGTTTGACACATTTGACTCCTGTGACCTTGAAAGTAGGTCAAGGTCATTTTTGTTGACAGGCTCATACCAAAGAAGCTTTCAGCCAAATATCATGACTCTAGGCCTGTCCGTTCTTCAGAAGAAGTTGTTCAAAGGAAAAGTTGACGGACGACGGACGCAGCACCATGACATAAGCTAAAATGTCTGACAAATATCATTACAGAAATGATTGATTGATGCAATTTTCACAAAGGTCTCACTTCACTGGTTGGTGTGTATGGTGCTCATTCCTTTGAACTTGAATGATATTATTTTGACGAAGATTTCACTTCCAGTGTGTACAGTGCTACCTTTGACTTTGTTGATATTGTCCTGTCGGAGGTTTCAC
>NW_018408540.1:51367-57681 GCF_002113885.1 Mizuhopecten yessoensis
TACAGTGCTACCTTCGTACTATGTTGATATTGTCCTGTCGGAGGTTTCACTTCCAGTGTGTACAGTGCTACCTTTGACTTTGTTGATATTGTCCTGTCGGAGATTTCACTTCCAGTGTGTACAGTGCTACCTTCGTACTATGCTGATATTGTCCTGTCGGAGGTTTCACTTCCAGTGTGTACAGTGCTACCTTCGTACTTTATTGATATTGTCCTGTTGGAGGTTTCACTTCCAGTGTGTACAGTGCCACCTTTGACTTTGTTGGTATTGTCCTGTCGGAGGTTTCACTTCCTGTGTGTACGGTGCTACCTTTGACTTTGTTGATATTGTCCTGTCGGAGGTTTCACCAGTATTTCACTTGATCGACTTGATCTTAACAAAGGTTTCTTTTTCTTCCTGTGTATCATGCTACCTTTGCACTTAAGTAAATTGATATAATCTTGACAAAACTTTGACTGCTTTGCTGTGTTTTGTGCTCATTTTGCTTAAGAAATTACTCATTATACTCATCAGTATCAAACCTCAACGTTGATATCTTTGTGCAGCCTTTTTAGGACTTTATGACCCTGATTTGTACAAATCTTATGTTACCTTGACTTGACTACACCTTTCACAAGATTGCTTTATTTGAAACAAGAGAGTGCATAATATGGTCATCTTGGATGTTGAACCAACTTAGGGCCAGACCAAAGGGTCAATACTAATATCATGATCGTGTTTGTCTCGCGATGCCCAGCAATAGTAAATTTGGTTACAGGTGGGGATCTCAACCATTTAAAAGTTATGGCTCAGGAATGAAGTTCTAAGGAATGGGGCCAGCCTCATTATTCAGTTATTTAAGGAATGAAATAACACGATTCATGGTATATGTCTGGATAGCCAAGGAATGGGGCCAGATCCATTATTCAGCTATTTAAGGAATGCAATAACGCGATTCATGGAATATGTCTAAAAAGCCAAGGAATGGGGTCAGCCTCATTATTCAATTATTTAAGGAATGAAATAACGCGATTCATGGAATATGTCCAGAAAGCCAACCTCATTATTCAATTATTTAAGGAATGAAATAACGCGATTCATGGAATATGTCCAGAAAGCCAACCTCATTATTCAATTATTTAAGGAATGAAATAACGCGATTCATGGAATATGTCCAGAAAGCCAACCTCATTATTCAATTATTTAAGGAATGAAATAACGCGATTCATGGAATATGTCCAGAAAGCCAACCTCATTATTCAATTATTTAAGGAATGAAATAACGCGATTCATGGAATATGTCCAGAAAGCCAACCTCATTATTCAATTATTTAAGGAATGAAATAACGCGATTCATGGAATATGTCCAGAAAGCCAACCTCATTATTCAATTATTTAAGGAATGAAATAACGCGATTCATGGAATATGTCCAGAAAGCCAACCTCATTATTCAATTATTTAAGGAATGAAATAACGCGATTCATGGAATATGTCCAGAAAGCCAACCTCATTATTCAATTATTTAAGGAATGAAATAACGCGATTCATGGAATATGTCCAGAAAGCCAACCTCATTATTCAATTATTTAAGGAATGAAATAACGCGATTCATGGAATATGTCCAGAAAGCCAACCTCATTATTCAATTATTTAAGGAATGAAATAACGCGATTCATGGAATATGTCCAGAAAGCCAACCTCATTATTCAATTATTTAAGGAATGAAATAACGCGATTCATGGAATATGTCCAGAAAGCCAACCTCATTATTCAATTATTTAAGGAATGAAATAACGCGATTCATGGAATATGTCCAGAAAGCCAACCTCATTATTCAATTATTTAAGGAATGAAATAACGCGATTCATGGAATATGTCCAGAAAGCCAACCTCATTATTCAATTATTTAAGGAATGAAATAACGCGATTCATGGAATATGTCCAGAAAGCCAACCTCATTATTCAATTATTTAAGGAATGAAATAACGCGATTCATGGAATATGTCCAGAAAGCCAACCTCATTATTCAATTATTTAAGGAATGAAATAACGCGATTCATGGAATATGTCCAGAAAGCCAACCTCATTATTCAATTATTTAAGGAATGAAATAACGCGATTCATGGAATATGTCCAGAAAGCCAACCTCATTATTCAATTATTTAAGGAATGAAATAACGCGATTCATGGAATATGTCCAGAAAGCCAACCCCATTATTCAATTATTTAAGGAATGAAATAACGCGATTCATGGAATATGTCCAGAAAGCCAACCTCATTATTCAATTATTTAAGGAATGAAATAACGCGATTCATGGAATATGTCCAGAAAGCCAACCTCATTATTCAATTATTTAAGGAATGAAATAACGCGATTCATGGAATATGTCCAGAAAGCCAACCTCATTATTCAATTATTTAAGGAATGAAATAACGCGATTCATGGAATATGTCCAGAAAGCCAACCTCATTATTCAATTATTTAAGGAATGAAATAACGCGATTCATGGAATATGTCCAGAAAGCCAACCTCATTATTCAATTATTTAAGGAATGAAATAACGCGATTCATGGAATATGTCCAGAAAGCCAACCTCATTATTCAATTATTTAAGGAATGAAATAACGCGATTCATGGAATATGTCCAGAAAGCCAACCTCATTATTCAATTATTTAAGGAATGAAATAACGCGATTCATGGAATATGTCCAGAAAGCCAACCCCATTATTCAATTATTTAAGGAATGAAATAACGCGATTCATGGAATATGTCCAGAAAGCCAACCCCATTATTCAATTATTTAAGGAATGAAATAACGCGATTCATTGAATATGTCCAGAAAGCCAACCCCATTATTCAATTATTTAAGGAATGAAATAACGCGATTCATTGAATATGTCCAGAAAGTCAACCCCATTATTCAATTATTTAAGGAATGAAATAACGCGATTCATTGAATATGTCCAGAAAGCCAACCCCATTATTCAATTATTTAAGGGATGAAAAATTTAATTTGTAGAATTTATACAAGTGGTATATTATTATCGTGTTCTTAACACACCTTATTTAAGCATTGAAACCAGGTCAATCATATTTAGTATTACTTCATCATAACAAAACTACAGCGAGGGCTGTTCCACGTCGGACGTGAACCAAGTATGTCATGCACTACGTCATTTTAGTGTTTCAATATGCAGTGATGAGGTCACCTTTGTTAGGCAAAAATGAATGTCATTTTCGTCAATGCGTCCAAGCATACAGAATGTAAATATAATATCATGTGTGTGTCTTATCTCTTTATTCCTATAAAATGAATATATGCTTATGGGGTAGGGACCTAAACCGTTTCAAAGTTATGTCCCAGAAACTAGGTCCCAAGGGGTAGGGCCAGACACAAGAGTAAATACTAATACAATGAGTGTGTTCATCTCTTGATACCAAGCAATGGCATATATGGTTATTGGGTGGGGATCTCAACCGTTTCAAAGTATTTAATTGAATCAGTCCCTTGCGGTATATGAAATGGATTTACAAAACCTTACCTTAATTTCCCCGATTTGGCCCGGCCCTCTGCCCCAAGTTTACACAACAATGAGTCAGCTTTGCCACGCAGTGCTTGATCAAATTTGATCAGATGCGCTGAGATGGACAGATGACGGACACCACGCCATGACATAAGCTCCCCGGTCCTTCAGAGCTAACAATGAAACAACATACCTTGTAGATCAGCCATATCTGTTTCGATGGTGTCCAGTTTGACAGACATACCGGCCATATCACCTGAAGTGACAGATAAGTACATCATTAAATTTACAATTTTGAACTTTCTCAATAGTGATTAGCTCTAAAATATTAGTTTATTCTAAGAGCTGTGATCTGTTTGCGTTACTTTTTACCTATTTTAATGTGGTAAGTTATATTACGAATTGTTGGAGAACAGCATGGCTAGCTCACATCTTAATGACATTAGTGAAGATTCCCTGTAATTGCCAGAATGCTTTAACCATCTTTGAAAATTGCTAACCATTATAAAATGTTGAACAATGAAATGTCTAAATATCTCGATATATAGATGTAGGCTTCGTTTATAGATTTACTGTATAACGGGAAACTTTGACCTTGACCTTATGTGTATGGTTAAGATTTAATGTAACCTGGACCTTATGTCATTGGTTAAGATTTAATGTGACCTTGACCTTATGCGTATGGGTAATATTTAATGTAACCTTGACCTTATGTGTATGGTTAAGATTTAATGTGACCTTGACCTTGTGTATATGGACAAAGCTGTGGTTTGCCACCCACTGCCTTGCCATCATACTTGTGCCTTAACATTTCCTTGAGTTAACCACAGCAACTTAGAAGTTACACCCCACACAATTAATTTTAATTTGACCTCAATGTGACTGTGACCTTGGGCATAAAGACCCTGTAGTGGTACTCAACACATTGCCTTATACCATCCAACAATACCTTAAAATTGCACTGAGTTATCTTCAAAGATATAGAAGTTATGGCCTTGACAAACATATGGAGGAAAGAATGAATTGAAAAATGGGCGACTACATGCTCCCCGTATGATTTGGAGAAGCATAACGAGAGAACCCAGACGGATCTTGGCGCCCACCATTGTACCATCTTCCTTAGTTCTTTGTCAGTTCGATTTTTTCTCTTCTGATCTTGTTTGATCGAGACATGGAAACAGTAAATGCACCTTGAGGTAACTTAGACTGCTCTGTATGAAAGACAACCTTCAAAGTGAGTTTGTCGTTTCACATATTTTCTAGTACAGTACTTAATATTAAAGAAATAGCACCAATCATTGCAAGTTCTTTCTGCAGTCATCTTGTATTTATGATCACTCTCAAAATATAACATGCATAGCTAAGGACCAAGTAGAACCTACATATCAAATTTGAAAAAGACACCTCAAGTCGTTTCTGAGAATTAACAACTTTATCTTTAAAAACCCTAGATGGCCGTCTGTCGGCCATTTTGTTTATTATATCAGTCTCAAAGGTGAACATGCACAACTACAGACCAAGAGGAACCTAAATATCAAATTTGAGAAAGATTCTTCCAGTAATTTCTGAGTTAAAGCACTAACAAACTTAAACTCTAGAAAAAACAAGATGGTGCCTATCGGCCGTCTTGATTTTCAGATCTGCCTGGCTGCTGCCATCTTGTTATTTCTAATCTCAAATAAAATATTCTCAATTATGGACCAAAGGCAATCAACGTATGAAATTTGAGAAAGATCTGTTCAATAATTCTTCAGAAATGCCTGGCAGCCATCTGGTTTTTTTATCAGTCTTAAAATGAAACATGCATTTCAAGGAATATGGGGAAATTTATAAATGAGATTTGGAAAGATTCTTCCAGTAATTCTTGGGAAATAGTGATACTAAGAATTATATAAGGACAGCCATGGGACCATGGACAAAGGCGATTTGAACAACTCGTCATCTGATGTATATGACTTAAATAACCTGACAATCCAACATCTAACTTACCTTTTATAACCACTAGAAGTTCCTTGATGTATTTATTTGTCCCTCTGTGGTCCATCTCCATGGTAAGCATTTCATCCACTGCCACTACAAACCGCCCTGTATTCAGTTCACTATTTTGTATTTCCTCCACACTTTGGCGGATGATGTCCCAACTAGCCTGAAAATCTCCATCAGAAAGGGAGGCATTAGGTGCATGTGCAAACGCCGCATTGCGCTGCTCACGTAGACGGTCGATGTTGGCCGACAGCGATCTGTCTGCAATATCCGGTGCGTTTCCCCAACTTTGATGATGAGATGGAATATTTCCAATGTTTCTTAGAAGGATGTAAAGAAGTGATGTGTCCAAATCCTTCACAGAACCTTGAAACACCCCACCTTGAGGATACAGAATGTTCTTTTGATGTTGCTTCAACACAGAAAAGATCTTCCTTTTCTGGGTGGTAAGTACTGCAGATAGTCCTGATGCTGGCAACCGAGTGTTGAGCAAATCTCGCAATAAGTCCGGGATGACATCGATGACCAACCTGCAAATCCGTGCAAAATTTGTGGTTTCCTTGGAAGACTGGTAATTGGTAGCCATCTTTGATTTGGTTTAGATGATGAAAGCAAGAGTATGCTGGAAAATAGAGAAAATATGTCAGAATCTCATTACAGCTCAGATCAAGGAGGGCAGGGGTATAAATAGTTATAATTATGGCCTAGTATCCAATAGTCTGGTTTCCGTTTGGTTCGCGGCTGGTTATCATCCATAATGCTTTTGTCTTTTTTGTCTGAATCAGCTTTAGCGGTCAAATCAAATTGATCGGCTTTAAGGCCGAC
>NW_018408540.1:58368-60456 GCF_002113885.1 Mizuhopecten yessoensis
ACACCTATCTCAGGATATAGATCACAGTGACATACCTTTTGTACTCCGAACTCCGCCAGCCAGGTGACGAGTACACTATATACTGTACACCTATCTCAGGATATAGGTTACAGTGACATACCTTTTGTACTCCGAACTCTGCCAGCCAGGTGACGAGTACACTATATACTGAACACCTATCTCAGGATATAGATCACAGTGACATACCTTTTGTACTCCGAACTCCGCCAGCCAGGTGACGAGTACACTATATACTGTACACCTATCTGAGGATATAGGTCACAGTGACATACCTTTTGTACTCCGAACTCCGCCAGCAAGGTGACGAGAACACTAAATACTGTATACAAGGAAATGTTTGCCATGTCAAACTTTCGCCCTTTGTCGGTAAAATTCATATTTACCCAGTTTTCATTTCCCCCTTTATATTTGATAACTATACATAGAATATTGTTTGCTAATGTTCGCTGTAATGATAAATTCGCCCTCATTACGGAGGGCAAAGAAGGCGAAAATTAAACTGCAACAAAATTTTCCAGTATACAGTATAATAGTGCGGAAATAAAACTGGGTGGCCGATTACCAGGTAAGTTTTGGTGTAGGAGATGTTCAGCAATCAAATCCTTCTGTAGGGAAGGCTGGAGGACGTGTCAATCGCACGAAAATACAGGGTAGCCAATCGTCTGATTACTCGTAGGCTAACGGAAGTGCTGTCAAAATTTGCTGTGTTAATGTGTACATGTCCCATTGAAATACCTTTTAAACATGTGTTTAACAAATTATCATATCATCGATTTGGTTGGTAGCAAGTTATTGGGTAAATTTATGCACGCATGACACATTGCATCCTCGATATAGCAAAATTGAAGGTACACAGCTAGTAATTTGATTGGTGTCAGGTGAAAAAAACACCTGACCAATCACTAGGCTGATACTTATCCTTTGAAGATTATAGGAGCGATGCCCAACTTCAACGTAATAAGTTTTACCGTTACGCGACCGCAAATTCTTTTGATGGACATCAAAGGATCAAACTAGTCTTCTCGTCTCATCCACAAGGCGGTGCACAATGAGCCTTCGATTTTGCTATGACATATTCCAGGGGAGCAGAGATTGAAAGTGAGCGTAACCCTGGTTATCAAGGATGGACACTTTGAGAACTGTACTGCACAATAATTTACATGGTATGACCAACTGTCAGTGTACGTACACGTACAATCAATTCAACGTAACCAGCCCCAATAGGTTTAAAGGCTATATCATTGCACCATTATTCCAATACTACAACAATTGTTTGAAAACCAAAATCAGATGAAATGCTCCTATTGAATTTATCTATACACTTAGTCTAAGAGGAAGAGGGGTACATACAGTCTACAGTATAATTACTAGCTGGGACAGGTGATAATTTTCATCCGATATTAAAATTCCCTGTCTGACTTAGAACATAAAGAAATCCACCGAAACATACCATTACATCATACGTGTAAATATCATCATGATATTAGGCTGGGCGAAAACGTTTCTTTCTTTCTAAACACTATCTCCAGGTTGGTAAGTTATAACAAGAGGCCCAGAGGGCCTGTATCGCTCACCTGGATATCAAAAGTAATCATGGCAAAATATTCTCCAAATAAGATCCAAGGGAATGGGCCAGACACCAAGGCCAATCCTTGTATCATATCTGTATTCAATTTTTCGTGCCCAGCAATTTTATGTATGGTTATGGGGTGGGGATCTCAACTGTTTCCAAGTTGTGATTCAGAAACTAGGTCCCTAGGGTTGTGGCCAGAACCCAGGATTAATTATAATATCATGACTGCATTCGTCTCTTTATGCCCAACAATTGTATATATAGTTTTGGGGTGGGGATCTTAACCGTTTCAAAGTTATGACCCATGGGTTAAGTCTCCAAGGGTACCTTTATGCCCAGCATTTGTATACAGTTTTGGGGTGGGGATCTTAACCGTTTCAAAGTTATGACCCAGGGACTATGTCTCCAAGGGTGGAGCCAGACCCCTGGGCAATCCTGAAAGCATATGTACATTCTTCTCTTCATACTCAGCAATTGTATATATGGTAATAGGG
>NW_018408540.1:61622-62083 GCF_002113885.1 Mizuhopecten yessoensis
ATCGCATTGTAAATTTCCCTTTTCACACGTTTATCAAATCATTATGTCGTTGATTTAGTTTTTATAAAGTCTCGAGTAAGTTTGTACACGTGTTACACTTTGAGAACTGTACTGTACGTCTCTCTGTTCAATAGTCTACATGGTGGAAAAAAGTCCCGAAACGCCTCCCCCCCCCAAGAGGTTTAAAAGCTTTATCATAATCAATGCACTATTCACACTTCCAGTACTACGACGTATTTGACCTTGTCATACAAGAATAAATTTTGACTCAAGCTTTTATATAATTCTCAATTGTTTGAAAATGAAGATCAAAGGAACAGAGTACTATTGAATAAGTATATATTTCTACTCTAAGTGTAAGTGTAAGAGGGGAACATACAGTCTTCAGTATATACTAGAAGGATCATGGTGCACACCAGATATTACAATTCCCTGTCAGACTTGGATCATAAATGCTTACC
>NW_018408540.1:65037-65627 GCF_002113885.1 Mizuhopecten yessoensis
CTAGACAGGGAGGTATTNTGGTCTCCATAGACAGGAAGATGTTGTCTCCATAGACAGGGAGGTATGTGGTCTCCATAGACAGGGAGGTATGTGGTCCCCATGGACAGAGAGGTATGTGGTCTCCATAGACAGGGAGGTATGTGGTCTCCATTGACAGGGAGGTATGAGGTTTCCATAGACAGGGAGTTATGTGGTCTCCATAGACAGGGAGACCACATAACTCCCTGTCTATGGAGACAACATCTTCCTGTCTATGGGAGGTATGTGGTCCCCATAGACAGGGAGAGATGTGGGCTCCATAGACAGGAAGATGTTGTCTCCATTGACAGGGAGGAATACGGTCTCGATAGACAGGGAGGTATACGGTCTCGATAGACAGGGAGGTATACGGTCTCGATAGACAGGGAGGTATACGGTCTCCATAGACAGAGAGTATGTGGTCCCCATAGACAGGGAGAGATGTGGGCTCCATAGACAGGGAGGTATGAGGTCTCCATAGACAGGGAGGTATGTGGTCCCCATAGACAGGGAGTTATGTGGTCTCAATAGACAGGGAGTTATGTGGTCTCCATAGACAGGGAGTTATGTGG
>NW_018408540.1:66656-71105 GCF_002113885.1 Mizuhopecten yessoensis
AACGTATATCATCCATCAATTGATTATAAACATTGGCTATTAGTATGCATCAACGACTGCTAGTGCTATGTCCAAACAGTACATTTCATACCAAATATATATGAACCCGCTTAACTCGAACACTCGGATAACTCAAAGTTTTCCTACGACCCCGTCGACTTCGAGATAACGAGGTTTGACTGTATTTCTAAGTGGTTTTTTTATTCCGACCCACCCCCTCTGGCCCCGCCCCCTGGAGTTATATAAAAAATATGAAAGTGTCTCCATACATATATCTACCATGTCTAAACGTTTCAAGTTCTTCAAACATTGTAGAAAGTGTTATTTTACCCCTTATCCCTTAAGTACACCCCACCCCGTGTCGTTATACCATATGCTGAAATAGATAACTGTAAAATCTAGAACCTCATAATAATGATGTTTGTTTTTTTAAATATTTGATCCCCACGACGCAACCCCCTCCAGCCAGGCACCTGGGGTCAAGTTCCTAATTCATCGGAGATGTCGTTTAAAGGCATACAGTCAAATTTACCACTTTTGGCCCTGCCCAACTGCCCCCACGGGGGTCAGGAAGTTTATTTGCACAATCTTGGATCCCCTTCCCCTAACAATGTTCCTTGTAAAATTTTGTTGAAATCTGCCAAATAGTCTAGGAGGAGATATCGTTTAAAGGCATACTGTCAAATTTACCCCTTTTGGCCCCACCCACCTGTCCCCTGGGGGGGGGGGGTCAGGGAATTCTTTTTTTCAATCTTGAATCCCCTTCCCCCCAGGATTTTTCCTGTCAAATTTGGTTAAAATCTGCCTAGTAGATTCAAAAGATACAGAACTTGATGAGTTTGACCTATCAACAAAACAAAAACGAAAAGCGTACAGCGAGATAAGGGAGCGAACGTTCATGTTTTACTGGCAGGGGGGACAATCTTGGTGAATGCATGATTCAGACAAAATATGGTGTGAAGCATGCAAGAGTTTCGGCAAAGACCTATTGTCTATAGAACTTCATGAATTACTTTCACACACTGCAGACAGGTATGTGTACATGTGGTTACCATAGACAGGGAGGTATGTGGTCTCCATAGACAGGGAGGTAAGAGGTCTCCATAGACAGGAAGATGTGGTCTCCATAGACAGGGAGGTATGTGGTCTCCATAGACAGGGAGGTAGGAGGTCACCATTAACAGGGAGGTATGTGGTCTCCATAGACAGGGAGGTATGTGGTCTCCATAGACAGGGAGTTTTGTGGTCTCCATAGACAGGGAATTATGTGGTCTCCATAGACAGGGAGGTATGTGGTCTCCATAGACAGGAAGGTATGTGGTCTCCATAGACAGGGAGGTATGTGGTCTCCATAGACAGGGAGGTATGTGGTCTCCATAGACAGGGAGGTATGTGGTCTCCATAGACAGGGAGGTATGTGGTCTCCATAGACAGGGAGGTATGTGGTCTCCATAGACAGGGAGGTATGTGGTCTCCATAGACAGGGAGGTATGTGGTCTCCATAGACAGGGAGGTATGTGGTCTCCATAGACAGGGAGGTATGTGGTCTCCATAGACAGGGAGGTATGTGGTCTCCATAGACAGGGAGGTATGTGGTCTCCATAGACAGGGAGGTATGTGGTCTCCATAGACAGGGAGGTATGTGGTCTCCATAGACAGGGAGGTATGTGGTCTCCATAGACAGGGAGGTATGTGGTCTCCATAGACAGGGAGGTATGTGGTCTCCATAGACAGGGAGGTATGTGGTCTCCATAGACAGGGAGGTATGTGGTCTCCATAGACAGGGAGGTATGTGGTCTCCATAGACAGGGAGGTATGTGGTCTCCATAGACAGGGAGGTATGTGGTCTCCATAGACAGGGAGGTATGTGGTCTCCATAGACAGGGAGGTATGTGGTCTCCATAGACAGGGAGGTATGTGGTCTCCATAGACAGGGAGGTATGTGGTCTCCATAGACAGGGAGGTATGTGGTCTCCATAGACAGGGAGGTATGTGGTCTCCATAGACAGGGAGGTATGTGGTCTCCATAGACAGGGAGGTATGTGGTCTCCATAGACAGGGAGGTATGTGGTCTCCATAGACAGGGAGGTATGTGGTCTCCATAGACAGGGAGGTATGTGGTCTCCATAGACAGGGAGGTATGTGGTCTCCATAGACAGGGAGGTATGTGGTCTCCATAGACAGGGAGGTATGTGGTCTCCATAGACAGGGAGGTATGTGGTCTCCATAGACAGGGAGGTATGTGGTCTCCATAGACAGGGAGGTATGTGGTCTCCATAGACAGGGAGGTATGTGGTCTCCATAGACAGGGAGGTATGTGGTCTCCATAGACAGGGAGGTATGTGGTCTCCATAGACAGGGAGGTATGTGGTCTCCATAGACAGGGAGGTATGTGGTCTCCATAGACAGGGAGGTATGTGGTCTCCATAGACAGGGAGGTATGTGGTCTCCATAGACAGGGAGGTATGTGGTCTCCATAGACAGGGAGGTATGTGGTCTCCATAGACAGGGAGGTATGTGGTCTCCATAGACAGGGAGGTATGTGGTCTCCATAGACAGGGAGGTATGTGGTCTCCATAGACAGGGAGGTATGTGGTCTCCATAGACAGGGAGGTATGTGGTCTCCATAGACAGGGAGGTATGTGGTCTCCATAGACAGGGAGGTATGTGGTCTCCATAGACAGGGAGGTATGTGGTCTCCATAGACAGGGAGGTATGTGGTCTCCATAGACAGGGAGGTATGTGGTCTCCATAGACAGGGAGGTATGTGGTCTCCATAGACAGGGAGGTATGTGGTCTCCATAGACAGGGAGGTATGTGGTCTCCATAGACAGGGAGGTATGTGGTCTCCATAGACAGGGAGGTATGTGGTCTCCATAGACAGGGAGGTATGTGGTCTCCATAGACAGGGAGGTATGTGGTCTCCATAGACAGGGAGGTATGTGGTCTCCATAGACAGGGAGGTATGTGGTCTCCATAGACAGGGAGGTATGTGGTCTCCATAGACAGGGAGGTATGTGGTCTCCATAGACAGGGAGGTATGTGGTCTCCATAGACAGGGAGGTATGTGGTCTCCATAGACAGGGAGGTATGTGGTCTCCATAGACAGGGAGGTATGTGGTCTCCATAGACAGGGAGGTATGTGGTCTCCATAGACAGGGAGGTATGTGGTCTCCATAGACAGGGAGGTATGTGGTCTCCATAGACAGGGAGGTATGTGGTCTCCATAGACAGGGAGGTATGTGGTCTCCATAGACAGGGAGGTATGTGGTATCCATAGACAGGGAGGTATGTGGTCTCCATAGACAGGGAGGTATGAGGTTTCCATAGACAGGGAGGTATGTGGTCTCCATAGACAGGGAGATATGTGGTCTCCATAGACAGGGAGGTGTTGTCTCCATAGACTGGGAGGTATGAGGTTTCCATAGACAGGAAGATGTCACTAGGAGATACCTTTCTCTTATTCTACTCATTTTGCTCGTAATCATTACGACTTTTAAATAATATTAGCACATGTTTTATAAGATTAACACATGTGTCACAAGATTAAATCATGTGTTATAAGTTTAACACATGTGATATAAGTTTAACACATGTGTTATAAGATTAGGGGTGGTAAGTGATTATTACGAGTGGTTCAAAAATATTAAGAGTGGTTTTGTGATATTAAGAGAAGTTGTGATTACCTATGGGCACAGAGCCAAATTTTAGCTAGCAGCAAATGTCGACCGCTCCCGGGCACGTTTCACACTGCGACAGTCGCGGGGCCCGACTGGTTTTCATTTATCTGTGTTAGTCGCGCGCCCAACGAAACACTACCATGTTACATGTGAGGCAAAAATCAGTTCTTCAGAACTTGTCACTTATTTTGAATAAACTTGTGAAATTGTAATCCCTGTCGCCCGTAGACGTGGGATGGCCGTAGAGGAAACGCCGCCTATATCGTTTATGGTACTAGAGAAAAGAAATAACGCCAGCAAATGTTACTTTGAGTAATCCCGGGAAAAAGACGTCTTGTAGTGGAAATTTAAAAAAAAACGAGTCCCACAAGATCTATTCTTAATTCACCAGTTGTGCTTAAAGTGACGTAGCATTGCCTTGTAACGTGATAAAACATTTCGTCTTTGTCCAATATCGGGGCAAAATTTACGATGTGCATGTGTCGGTCAATCGTACGATTTCCCTTTTAAACAATCCAGATTATAATTGAAAAAGACCAGTACCTTAACTTACATCATTTCAAGTTTCTCCGTGTGGTATACATTGTATAAAAAGTTATAAAAGTTTACTGATCAATATCAGTTTATAGAAAAATCTAGAGGCTGACTGTCTCTGCATTGTGAAATCACCCAGAATGATTGTTTGATCTGAAACATCAATCACACCTCAGCACAGTAGCCCTCATGTCATAATGGGCGGAGCTTACGCAAAACAAGAATCATGCGATTA
>NW_018408541.1:0-4418 GCF_002113885.1 Mizuhopecten yessoensis
ATATAATCTTTGTATGTAATAAAATGTAAACTTAGCATTCATTTGGTGTTTTTTTTTGTATGCACTATACAAATTAAACATCTCTACTGATGACCATGTTTGTAACAACTTCCCAATCTTCAATGTATTTAAAAAATATAACATCGGCAACCACATACATAAGATGTCTGCGAATGTGATTTGACATATTCCCCGAAACCCTACCCCATTTCAAACTTATGATTGTATCTACATAAAAAAGCCGTTCGTTTCTAAATTCTGGATACTTTATTTTTATAGCTGTAACTACCTTGCGAAAATATGAATCTTTGATGTATATCTGTATTATTACATACAAATAGAACCTCAACTGTACATAAACTAGAAGGTATATAGTTTCTATCCTGTCGGATAACACGTCCTTCTGTATCTACTATACACTTGATCCGATACATTGGACTCAATTCTATCTATATGGTATGTCAATATTTGTAAAATGATTCAAAGCAATATTTATTTATTTATATTTTTTTTTTTTTAGATTATCTAATTCAGGTTTATATTATCAATTTTAAAGTTAAAAAGTAACATACCGTATAGGAAGAACTAAGCATTTACTACTTGTTGTGTGGATGGTGACGCTGCGTTTAATAGGGTGGTGGTGAGATCATTGGCAACCATGCATTGCTCCCTCCCAAAGGTGGGTCTGTAGAATCTTTCGGTGTGGTATTGACTCGAAGATAGAATGTAAATGCAATATACGAATCTATTCGTCTGCGTTTCGAATTTCAAGAATTATCGTTTGATTGAGATAATACTTCCTTAATAATCTAGGCAGTAAACTATGATGCCTTAAAAGACTATTTCGTTTTCTTGTTAAAGATATAGCCGGAGAAATGACTTGTCTTAGCATAGTCATGTGTCTTCTAAATGTCTCATAATCATGTTGTAAGATGTTGAGCGAGCCATTCATCATGAATTTTACAATTTTCTCGAGAGCTTTCATCTGATCAACGTTTATACTTCGTATAATGGGTTTTCTATATCGTACTCTCGATTTCCGAGTTCTTTCAGAAAATATATCCGCCTGTAGACTAGTGAGTGTTCCATTCTGTTAACTCAAATGCAATGGACGAGTAAGTAACTTGTTCTCAGTTTTAATATTTAACCATCTCTACCGCATCCGATTCCTTTCTGTCTCATTAGGTATTTTATCACCAGCATCGAACACTAAAGAATTTTTTTACAATTAGAAACAAAAAACCTATAAGATCTGCAACCGACAATTATTTACATTTTATACTTATATACATGTTCAGTACTTACGTTATAAAAGTAGCCATATCAAGTAAACAATTATCCGAATTGGATATAAAATGAACCGAAAGCAATTATACTTTTGAAAGGTATCAAAATAAAACATCACTTTGTTAAAGTAGTTGAATATCAATCAGCTAAATTGTAGCGTAAATTTTAATCACAGCGTATTAGGAATTTTTCTTTGTCATACACTTTGTCAAATGCTGGTTTTTATATTTTCCCCTTTTTAAAGATTATTTGATTTTATTAACAAATATTGATTCAAATAGGAAATTTTTGTTTGTTTCTATAGATATCGAAATGCAGAGAAGTGTATACATCTATTTACATATGTATTCTATCTCATTCGTATAAGTAACCAAATTTACCTACTTCACTGTTGTATCTGCACTGCTCCGAAAAGTGTAAGAACAAAGTATTATTTTCTTTTGAAACTATTTCTCAATTGTTTGATTCTAACACTCGTTAAATAAATGGTATATGTTGTTTCCATTTTTATTCCTACATGTGGACAGAGTTTGTTTGTAAACTAAGAAGTTATCAGTGTTGTTGGTAGAGATGGGAATATGACAAAAGTCAAATCGACTTTGATGTATCCTACATTTGTTGTTGGTGTTCACTGGTTTTACATATCTTATGAAAAGTTGTTTGTCAAGATAATTTTGTGTCAATTTCCTTAATTTAACTCATACCTGTAACAAATGTAACTTGAAAAGAGTTTTGTTCTTGTAAATCTTTATAAATAATCAAACGAACTGTCACATTCTATGTAAAAACCTGTTTCCATGACGTTTTCTGATTAAAATGGTTCTACAAATGCTGAAAATTTTAAACTTTTTCACATCTGTTGGAGGTTTTATTTAAAAATAGGTACACTTTTGCATAAAATATGATATGAAAAGTGTGTCAAAATACTTTTGTGTCAATTTCGTTTACAAAATACTTTAATTAAACTCATACCTGTAAATAATTTAACTTGAAAAGACTTTCGTTGTTGTAAATCTTCATAAATGCTAATACAAACTCGCATACTATGTAAAAATCCGTTTTCGTAAAGTTTCTTGATTGATTTGTTTTACAAATGTTGTAAATATTAAACTAACTCACATCTGTCAGAGGTTTTATTTGAAAGTAGGTATACTTTTGAATAAAAATATGTTATAAAATGTCTGTCATCATACTTTTGTGTCAATTTCTTTAACAAAACACTTTAATTTAACTCATTCCTGTTAAAAATTTAACTTGAAAAGACTTCCGTTGGTGTAAATCGTCATAAATACTAAAACAAACTCACATACTATGTAAAAACCTGTTTACATAACGTTTCCTGATTGAATTTGTTTTATAAATGCTGTGAATTTTAAACTAACTCACATCTGTCAGAGGTTTTATATTCAAAAAGGTATAAATTTGAATAAAAATGTGTTATAAAATGTCTGTCATCATACTTTTGTGTCAATTTCTTTAACAAAACACTTTAATTTAACTTATTTCTGTTAAGAATTTAACTTGAAAAGACTTCCGTTTGTGTAAATCTTCATAAATACTGAAACAACCTGTTTACATAACGTTTTCTTATTAAAATGGTTCTACAAATGCTGAGAATTTTAAACTTTTTCACATCTGTCAGAGGTTTTATATTAAAAAAGTTATTCTTTTGAATAAACATGTGCTATAAAATGTCTGTCATCATACTTTTGTTTCAATTTCGTTAACAAAATACTTTTTAACTCATGCCTGTTAAAAATTTAACTTGAAAAGACTTCCGTTGGTGTAAATCTTCATAAATACTAAAACAACCTGTTTACATAACGTTTTCTGATTAAAATGGTTCTACAAATGCTGTGAATTTTAGACTTTTTCACATCTGTTAGAGGTTTTATATTTAAAAAGGTATACTTTTGAATAAAAATATGTTATAAAATCTTTGTCAAGGTACTTTTGTGTCAATTTCTTTAACAAAACACTTTAATTTAAATCATACCGGTTAAAAATTTCACTTGAAAAGACTTTTGTTGTTGTAATCATATACAAACTAAAACAAATATCTTAAAGTGTTTATACATAAATATTCCATTTGTTTTTACTGTGTCAATATCCAAACTGTTATAAAGAAATACTCTGATTGTGTGATGGTGTTGTAATCATATACAAACTGAAACAAATATGCCAAAGTTTTTATACATAAATATTCCATTTGTTTTCACTGTGCCAATATCTAAACTGTCATAAAGAAATACTCGGGTTGTGCGATGGTGTTAAATTGTGCTGTAATTATATGTCAAACTAGAAAACATTGATACCTATTATGTGAATCTTTGTAGAATTATGTGTAAACTTTAACTTTGTTGATTATTAAATTTGTTACTTTTGAAACTTTCAATATGTGTCCATTTTTATTCTCATGTTCATTGGAGCAGGTATAGCGAAAGTTTTTCTCACACATTTCTGTTCCATGGTTGGCTTGAAATATACTTTGTAGTAGAGTATCCTGGTGATAACATCATTTAAATACTTTCTCGTGTGATTCATTGTAAAGTTGATTATATTTGATAAATCAAATGGCTACTTAGGGAATTGAATCCTAAATTTTTAGCCTAACGTTCTAACCTAATAAGCTGCTGGGACAAACTTTTCTCTGTATGTATGGTTATGTTTAGGCCTTAAGGTTATAACCCTTGAAATGTCACTAGTGCGATACATCGGGCTCAGAATTTAAAGCATTTAGTTTAGCGGAGTGTGAAAATTGTTTCTTGCTGATAACATCATTTCAAAAGCTTGACTGAGTTGGGTTACTGTGAACATGTCTTTTCTTACAATAACAACCTTTACCTCTACATTTTGATAGTCGACGTCTACATATTATAGCTCTATGTTTAATTCGGGATGTGTTCAGTCTAACAATAGCATGAAAGGGGAGACCTTACAACATCGTCTGTTGTGGACATGTTCAGTCTTGTATGTCCCTTCCAAACTGTGACGTTTCACGTTTCAAACATATCTAGGTCAAACTCCCTCCACACATGTATATCTAGATCAAAGGATATCCTCGACAGGTGGAGGATACGGGTGAGTTCCAAAGAATTTCGGAGGGACATCATGTCATACATTCTGCAAAG
>NW_018408541.1:4853-24698 GCF_002113885.1 Mizuhopecten yessoensis
TATGTGTTCGATTGCGTGAGAGGTAATGTTTACACATTACTATGTGTTTGACAGGAGCAGAGGTAATGTTTACACATTACTATGTGCTCGACAGGTCCAGAGGTAATGTTTACACATAACTATGTGTTCGATTGCGTGAGAGGTAATGTTAACACATTACTATGTGTTCGATTGTGTCAGAGGTAATGTTTACACATTTCTGTGTATTCGACAGGAACAGAGGTAGTGTTTACACATTACAATGTGTTCGACACGGACAGAGGTAATGTTTACACATTACAATATGCTCGATTGCGTCAGAGCTAATGTTAAAACATTACTATGTGTTCGACTGCGTCAGAGGTAATGTTTACACATTACTGTTTACACATTACTATGTGTTGAACAGGAGCAGAGGTAATGTTTACACATTACTATGTGTTCGACAGGAGCAGAGGTAATGTTTACACAATAAACGTACTTTATTTTAATTGATAAAAATGTTGTATGTCACAAAAATTGCTGAGCGATTTCATAATTCACTTATGGAGCAGTATTTAAAAAAAGAAACGTGCCAACATTTGACTAGAAATATCTTTGTTTAAAATGGGCCCGTTGGGCCATCCGAAATATTATTTGAATAGTCCAATGTAAGAAAAAAAATCCTTTTTATTTTACATCATTTGAACGTTTCACATTCTGAATGTAGTATTAACAGAAAGTTTGTTTTTTTTTGTATTTTTTTTTTTTCCAAATTTATAACAATGCAAATATATCATACATAAACATTATTCCTCTCACACATTACAATTCATTCATTAAATATTCATTTATAATAAAACTGCATATTTCCAGGTATAATTAATAATTAATTATGTTTATGTATAATTAAATTCCATCTAAATTGTGTCCGTTATATAAAAGCATTGTTAAGAAGTGATAGAAAAGAGGTTAGAGCAGGTCCTAGAGGTATAGAAGGGAAAGTAAGACTAAGAGAGAGAGAACAAAAACGAAGAAAGAAAAGAAAAAAAACGAAAAAAAAACAAAAAAAACGAGGGGGGTGGGGGTGGGGGGTGGATATTGAGAAATAAAGAAGCTATATAGATGTGTTGGAAGGTTTAAGGAGTTTTACATATAAGTATTTAGAAGTACATGTTTATATAAGAAAACTCGATAGTTATATGTTCATATTTTGGCAAAGACAGGGTTTAAGCAATATTAATTAGACTTTCCCATTTTTTCTACTCAGTATTGAATTTCAATAAAATAATTCACTTTTATTAACAGCAATATATCTCTGAGTAAAATATGTGTCCTTGATAACGTTCTTAAGTGCAGCTACTGACAATGACATTTGTAAACATCTCGATTTATAAATATATTGTTTTATAAGTAAAATTATGGTATTATCCACCCTACTACTGATACTAATTTGATTAAATAAACCGAAAATGAAGGTTTCCTTGTTAAAACCAAATGGGATTAACAATGCATCAAGAAGGAATTCAAAATTTTGTAAAAAGTCTTGTACTTTCTCACATTCCCATAGTGTGTAAATTATTGTCTCTATTTCAGTCTTACATTGAAAACAAAGAGCACTATCGGTAAGAGCTGCTTTAACTAGATAAGAGTTTGTTGTTAAAATGTGTTGATTTATTCTGTATTGAAGCCATTGTAATTTTGAATTTCTAGTTACTGTAAATGGAAGCATATGTATCAATTTCCATGTGTCATCATCAAATTCAAATAATTCATTCCATTTGTTTTTCCCAGTGGATATGGTACTATTTTTGCACAACAACTTATAAAAATCTTGAGTTCCTTTTTTATGCCTCATAAATATTTCTAAATTTAAGGGTATGTATGGATAACTAATCAAAGTATTTAAAGTATCATCATTGGACATGTAGTTTTTTTATAGTATTAATAATACCTTGATATGTGAGAAAGTTAGTTTTGACATCAAATTTTTGTGAAAATTCTATAAAACTATAGAAAATACCAGAGTTATTATCTTTTAATAAGTCATGACGTATTAACAGAAAGTTAATAACTGTTGCTATGTAAGAATAATTGCTGAGAGGAAAAAGGAGCAGCCGTAGGCGTAATCCACTGATAACAGATATCATGAGTTTTTTTATAGCTTTTCTATGTTAACGTCAAGATATATTTTGAGCGGATTGGTCGAGTAATTAACACTCCGGCCTTACACGCAAGCGTTCGTGGTTTGATCCCCGAAGTCGTCGTACGCATGGATATTCAGAGAAAGTGTTTTTCTCCTGCCCACACAACTCCAACAACCCAGGTGGAGTATACATTGGTCTGTGGTGGATGTTGCGGTATCTGTGCCGTAGCATTCAAGTGAGGTGGCACTTTAAATGATGCCGTAGTAAGCACGGTCCCACTACAAACAGAACACAATACATCTCCAGCACACACGCAGGCATACACACATAGGGGGATATTAGCCAGGTGGCATAGGACCAGTAGTAAGCGCCAGATAAGGCAGCTCCTGCGCCTTCCTCAAAATTGTATCGATTAACGTTCATGCTAATTGTATTAATTGTATATCTACGTAAAGCGCTTTAGAGTGTCTTATGTTAGCTAGATAGGGCGCTATATCAAATGCTGTATATTATTAGTATTATTATATAAAATAACATCATAACAAATCCTTTCAGATTAGCTAAAAATAAATACGTCTTTATAACTATGAAGAAGATAGAAGGAGGCAATAAATAGAGTGTTTTCAAGCGAAAATTGATAGTATGAGACATCCTGAATACAAAAGGGGCCAGGAAGGTTATCTCTATCTGCATCTGGGGCTGTGTGCAGTATTTATAACCAACGTAGAAATTTGACGCCAGCGTGATGGAATTTAGGGGTTCAAAATATATGCACAACCATTATAAATGTTACTCTGTTTTTATTACTATAACAAAAGCACGATAAGCTATGATTTAATAAATATACTCACCTAGCGAGTGTCTCGGGAACATTTCCCCGAGTTGTTTATAATTTAGTATCGTATTTTCCTTAACTGAATATTGTGAACAGTCTGAAAGTTAAAAGTTACAAGTTTCAGCAGTTTGATAAAGAACACCATACTTATGTTTGAAACAGTTTTTAAGTGGGTTCAGATCACTATCAACTACAGTCGTGAACTTTATTCAGTGACAATGAAATTCTTTAGAGACAAAAATGAGCATGAAATGTATTGCTGTTTCAATGACAATTAATGTATTTGCCTGTTTAATATTATTTACCGTATTTATCCTGCAATAAGCCCAGGGAGTCAACACTGAAACCAGAGGGATTAGTTTATTATAGGACAATGAAAAAGCTTTTGTTGGCATCTCTTCTTAACTGAAATATGTATCGATGGGCTTATTACCAAGCGTGGGCTTATTGCCGGATAAATACTGCACAAAGAAGCTAAAATGATGAAATATGAATGTAAACTGACCTCATACTAGTATTTGCTAGTAGAACAACATATTCATTATGCTGTACAAAAAATATTCTTTGGGTGAACATTATTTGCATTAATTTTTTTTTCTATATCCGGCTCCAACTCTCCCATACATATTTGAATTGAAACGTGAGTTTATGCGTTCTTCTTAAAAGTTCCTGATACCAGCAGAACCTCTGGATGGGATAACATATTCTCGGGATATTATGAGGTTGGAACTGGATATTCCGGAAGTGACGTATGTAATCTGTTGAGAGAAGAAGGTCCAGTACAGCGTACTCACATCCTTCACAGTTCAACGTTATCAGGTCTACCTCTCGTTTCCTCACTGACATATTTTCGAAAAATTTGGTGACGTTCACAATCCTACACTCTTTGCCGATTTGATGTTGTTCGAAAATTGATGCGGCATCATTTCTTTCGTCGTTGACATAAAATACCCCATCACTAACATCGATTCCGAAATTGAAAACCACCACGTTTGGCGAGGTAAAGAATCTTTTCCTCAAAATATCAAAAAAACTTTGCAACGGGTTCCAGAACAATGTAAGTACCAGGGTGATACCGAGAGTTGAATTGTTCAGCGTCCGAGCCGCTATAACCCCCCACCTCAATGACAAAACTGCTTTTGTTCAGATAATGATGACTAGACCAACGTACTGCCATATTCTTTTTCTCCAATTCGAGTTGTCGTTTGAATTCTGCCTTGTAATCTAGAACACATGCATTCACACGAACGGATTGCTCGACGGTCATAGTCGAACCAAAGTCTATGTATGTATTATTAGACGCACACTTTTTCCGGGGGTATCGTGATATGTAACCTGGATGTGCCTTGGCTCGACATTCATTAAAATCCGGGTCAACGTAGCTTCGTCCACCTGTGATGAAGTAAATATCCTCTGCGGGTTCGTTTGACTTAAAAATCGTATGGACGATATCCCGGCACCATAACCCAAGAATGAAGGCCGCAAGTATTAAAAATGCTGCAAGTTTGCTAGATCTTTTCTGAAACACACAACAAAATTGCTAAATTAGTCAACATACATGGATTTAACAGAGTATTTTAAATGAAGCTTGCAATTTCAATACTATGAAGATTTTACATGTGAATGCATAATAATTGTCTTTACAACGAACATCATGGGCATTTGAATTTTGTGGACATTTGTTATAAGGGTCACAAACCGACTTCGTTATCAGTGTTTATTTTTTAATAATCGTTCCTTTACTGTAATAAGAAACATGAATATACCAATATCATGGTAAGATAATTGTATCTATCTGTTTGGTATATAATATTAAATCCTATGTTGATCAAATGCATTTTTTCTATTTATATTTTTTCTGATTCCATTATCTTGTGTTTTTGTAAATAGAGGTTAGGCCATGAAACAACGCCTATTATTATCGGGCAATTCACCATTACAAAGAAATATAAATGTTAATAGTGGCCATATAGAAATGAACGCATTTCTAAACGTCAACATATAATTAAAATCAAGACTGTTTTACGATGCCATTGTTTCTCACGAGAACAGAAAGCGCAATTTAAAATTATTCCAAGGATAAATCAGCCCTATTTTTCTCAAACAGCAATAACTTATTTGAATAAATTTAAGCAATATATGCTGCTATAGTAAACTGACACTGATTCTCATATCAATATAGAAGGTTTAATTTCACAATAGCGTCAACGTATAGGGACAGAATGTACAATAACGTCAGCGTACATTGACAAAATGTACAATAGCGCTAAAATACAGTGACATAATGTACAATAGCGTTAAAAACATTTTGACATAATGTACAATAGCGTCAGCGTACATTGACAAAATATCCAATAGCGCCAAAATATAGTGACAAAATGTACAATAGCGCCAAAATATAGGGATCAGATATAAAATAGCGTCAGCGTACATTGACAAAATGTACAATAGCGTCAACACATAGTGACAAATGTACAATAGCGCCAAAATTAGTGACAAAATGTACAATAGCTCTAACATGCATGACAAAATGTACAATAGCGCCACCATATAGTTACAAAATGTACAATAGCGTCAAAATATAATGACAAAATGTACAATATCGCAAAAATATAGTGACAAAATATACAATAGCGTCGAAATCTAGTGACAAAATGTACTCTAGCGCGAACATTCATTGACAACATGTACAGTAGCGCTAACATATAGTGACAAATTGTTCAATAGCGTCAAAATATAGTGACAAAATGTACAATAGCGCAAAAATATAGAGACAAAAAGTAAAATAGCGCAAAAATAGGGTGACAAAATGTACAATAGCGTTAGCTTACATTGCCAAAATGTACAATAGCGCTAAAATATAGTGACAAAATGTACAATAGCGCCAAAGTGTATTGACAAAATGTACAATAGTGTCTAAATATATTGACAAAATGAACAATAGCGCCAAACTATAGTGACAAAATGTACTATAGCTCCAAAATATTGTGCCAAATGTACAATAGCTCCAAAATATTGTGACAAAATGTACAATAGCGCCAACATATAGTGACAGAATGTACAATAGTGCCAAAATATAGTGACAAAATGTACAATAGCGTCAGCGTATATTAACAAAATGTATAATAGCGTAAAAATGTAGAGACAAAATGTACAATAGCGGCAAAATTCATGCACAAAATTTACAATGGTGTCAGCGTACATTGACAAAGTGTACAATAGCGTCAAAATATAGTGACAAAATGTACAATAGCGTCAGCGTACGTTGACAAAATGTACAAAAGCGTCAGCGTACATTGACAAAATATCAGAAAAGTTTCAACAAACAGAGTTAGAATGTATCATAGTGTTTTATTATCAACTAAGCATTAGGACAATTTTGATACTCAAAGTCAAATAGAAAAAACAACCTTTCCATGGTATTTATAGAAATAAGTAACCTTTACGAAAGGACATTCAACTTCCCAAACTTCTTGTGATTTGTTGTAATGTTCTGTTTCTCATAATATTTTTCAAGAAACGTTTCAAGACATGACACCCTGCTAACATTTGATTAGTCATCAATTAGAGTTGTATAAACTTGTTATCCAGCGATTGCGATTTTGAAGTCTTTCAGTCCTCTAACATTTATATTGTATTTTAAAAAGCATATCTTTCACCCACAAGGTTTTCTTATCCCCGGCTCATTTGATTAACCTGCCAGGAGTTGGTAAACATGTTTAATATTGATGTAACGGCGTATACGGCTACCCGTCAATATGCTGTCAAAACGTTACGTTAACCATGATTGTCGGCAGTTTCGTATGTCCATTACCGTTCTTATTCGATCTCTGTTTGCTTCACCAAAATAGGGAACAAAACGTAATCTTTTGATGGTCTTTATAGTTAATTAGATTTAAATATGTGTCATTTCGTAGCATTCATTTTGATCACAAAACAGACCGACAGGTTACATCGTCGGCGAGCTATTTTTATGAAGACCTTAGTGTTAATGACTTATCAACTGAATAAACCATGTATCATTTTTAAGCCGCTCTTGGCGAGAGCCCGAGCGGCTTATCAAATCTGTCCAGAGAACGAAATGACGGACCCATTTCCGTTCGGGGTGCGTGCGCATAATTCAGTCGTGCATGCTTCCGCCATTTAGTTTCGTTATTGTAAATAGAAAGTAGAATCTCTGACACTCACCTGTGTCTTCTGATACTCTTGTCCAAATAATAATGTAACCTTGTGTTATATAATATGATATATATATATATGGTGTGTATATATATATACAACGAGTGCAGTCAACTGTCTGTATACAATTGTGTTGTCCCGTCTCGTAAACAGTGTATGGGACGTCATCAGTTCGGAATGCATGTACCTGTGTTGTTATGTTCTGTTCCAACATTCTGACTGAATTGTACCTACGACGTAGACCCTGGACCTGCCCCTCACGAATAAAGCACTCTATATTCCCGCCACTATATTCTGGCTACTGGGTAGATACTTACTGCCCAGTGGTCATTCTTACAATCCGACTCGTGAGAGACGGATCAGATTACGGATAGAGCTGAGCCATTGAGTATATAAATATATAGAGGGCGTACAGATACATTGCCGCCAGCATGTATTAGCAGGCTAGGGACATCATACCCGGTACGTATAACCATATTATAGCATAACTATCGTTTGGTTATAACATTTAGTTATAAGAAATACTATATTTATAGCGGTCAGTATTCAGAGGTCCGGTACCTCGGTCGGCGTGGAAGTTGTATAGTATTATTGTATGTATATGAGAGGGTAAATGTATTTATTGTATTGTCCTGTATTGTAGGTTTCTCGGAGAGCATTAAAGAAAGATAAACACTTAAAACAACTTGTCAGAGTTATTGTTATACTGAGCAACCGTTGACAATAATACAACTTGAAATAATTGTTGAAAACAAAATGTTTATCTCCGGTGCACTCTACGAGTGTTGTGGTGGTGAAAACAAAATACAAACAGGAATGTTTCATTCGTGCACTAAGCGCTTTAGCAACTCGGACTGAGGTCTGAAGAGTGTTTGTTTCAAGTGTTTTCGTGACTCCGATTCGAGAAATTACGTGTGAAGACTGTCAAGCATTGACGCTGTCTGTACGGTCTAGCTTTTCATATTTTGAAAGTACAAGGAAGATGTAAATATATATACTTATAAACCGTATGAGTGATGAAGTATAACCTCTATTTTGATGTTTCAAACGGGAACGTAATATGACATATCGTGCTTAGGTTGATAACGGTAATAAACGATCGTTGCTACCACGGACGTGGCTCTTAGACGAGACGACATGTGAACTGTGTATGCTTATCAAACATTTCTTTGCACAGCATGCTATTTCTGGTGTATTTATTTATGAAAATGTAACAATTTAAGAACATGACACAACTGCCGCTGCTGTTTGACGAGAATTCGCGCTGTGTCAAAATATTATCCAATCCGGTGTAAGGGAAATTACTCTTCCGTTGGTAAGTCGCATTGAGAAATATAATTTAAATATATTCCAAGAACATTTTCGAGATTTTATGATGAATTGTATATGCAATTACAGTAAATAAAGTCACTACATATGTTAACATGAATAAAAAATAAATAAAAATTAAAGGAGTACAATGTTTCTTTTCTCCATGCATGTTTTCCCACTACTGTTAATATGGCTGCCACACCAAACTGTGTATCAAATTCAATAATGCATTCCGTTAGCATTAAAATAATAATCCTCCAATATTTCTCAAACATAATCTAGGTCCATGCACACTAAATTTCCGAAAAAACTTTCAATAACTGAAGAAAAACTCACTTTTTATATGTTCATTTTTCAAGCTAAATAAAATTCACAATTCAGGAAAAAATACACATTTAAACTTTTAAATATCATAAGTGGGTGACTTCCGTTATTGCTCGCAATTGCAATTCTAGTTATTATTATTGTTCTTCTCGTGTCCGCCGTAAAAGTTTCCGACACTTTTCTCGAAAACTATTGGATGGAACTAAATGAAACTTTACAGAAGTGTTCATCATGGTCAGGGGGTGTGCAAATGACATTTCGATCGGTCAACAAAGATGGCCGCCACGGCCTCTGATTGGTCAAAATTTAGATATTGTTGGACTTTGATAAAAATTGGTATATAGGGGTATTAGAGGACTGCGAATTCAACCGCATTAGTTTTGTTGCCATAGCAACTACACGGAGGCTTACGATTGGTCGAAATTACAGTTGTGGGATCGCACAACGTTACACGATGTGGGGTGTACGCACGATGTGTGAACGGTGTGTGAACGATAAAAAATTGGACGATCGTTGTTTGCGCACATTTGTGCGGACGATCGACGAACGTTGTGCGATAGCAATCGTGGTTGGAGTAAATTGAGGAATGGCTGAACAATATATACGGTTTCGTGTTTAAACATATACACTTGATTTTTTCAGTATGTTTCTATATATATATATACACATCTATAAGCATATCTTTCTGTTTATACTTTCTTAAATTTAGAAATGGTGTTTTCGGTTTGCCGACCTTAATAGACACATGTAAAATTACAACACAGTCTCGTCAACACAGGTAAACATAGCCACTTTGTACCTGGACCGTAGTTTTCCCCCGCCCGGGGCACTTACGTAACTCGCCAAGGTCTGAAAACCGGATGAATGGGAGCTATAGACCAAAACGAATGCAAATAAAAAATATTAAACGTCCAGTTGTGTTTTCATAACGGTCATGTAAAGGTTATTGCATGGTTTTCGAGTAACAAGGGATTTATTACACCCGAGCGAAGCGAGTGTGTAATAAGTCCCGAGTGACGAGAAATCATGCAATAAATGGGTTACTGCATGCTTCCCAACTCGAACAAAACAGAAAAGTTGAGTAAAAAATGTTCACCTGGACAATCTTTTTACCTACCCTAGCTACACTGCAGATAATCTACATGTACCTGTGTGAGTGAGTACTAATCATAACCAGGTAAGATTGTCAATAGCCCAGTCTGAGTGTATCCTTCATAATGGATACAAGTGTTTTTGGATTACTATCCAGGTCCAGTGTCAGGGAAGGTAAGGAGTGTCTGTTCAAAATACGGGAAACAATGTTGAATTTATGACTACATTTTCAGTTTAATTTTCAAGATGTGGCAAAGGTACAGGATATTGAAACCATTTTCATATATACAATGTAAGGGTTTATTAATCCCTAAGGAATTCCAGTTCTTTCAATGAATGGTATATTTGAATGTGCAATTTTGTATAAAGGAACAGCTCCTTAAGATTATAAACTTTTCCGGGAAATGCTTATCCTCTCACGTGATAAGGAAATCTTTTTGTGTTTTTCAATCATGAAATTACCATTTTTAACTTTCATTTTTTCCCCCTTATTTTAAATGTGTCAACTAAGTTTATCCTTTCCACTGTATTGACTTCATCGTTACTCACTGATTGATTATCTCCCCTTTCTTACAGCATTTGTGGCCACAGTCCACTGGGCACACCCCCTTTCATGGTCATGTAATCATGATTGGCCTTGAAAGGGGATTATGTGTGCAGTGGACTGTGGTAGCAAGTGATTTATTGCCCACACTTTTCCATTGTGAGAGGTGGGAAGTATGCAGTAAACGGTATTACATGGCAAAGGCCAGGTAAAACTCCGGTCACTCATCAAATTGCTATTTACCTGTTCTGTTACCGAGGAACCAAACCCATTCTTGACAGTCTAACGGTCACTGTATACTGTGTTACACGCATTGTAAAATTGTAAATAATCTTAATTATTGTGATGAGAAATTACAGTAATATATACTGTGAACATTATTGCATACGAGCCTTCCGTATTGTTTTCATTCCATAATATTGATCAACAAATTGTACCAAATCACACAGTGGTGCAGTAGAGAAGCGCACAACGGGGTAAACGATTGTTAGATCGCACAGTTGTGCGCACCATGTGTGGACGATGTGCGGACGGTGTGTGAACGCTGTATGCACGGTGTGCGCACGGTATTTTTGGTGCGTTGTGCGGTCCCACAACTGTAAGATATTGATTAGAATTGGTATATAGGGGTATTAGGGGACTGCAAATTCAACTGCATAGGTTTCGTTGCCATACCAACAACACGGAGCCTTCAGATTGGTCGAAATTCAGATATTGTTCAATTTCACTCAAACACAGTATGAACGGGTTTTATGCCAATGTGATCCTTTTCTGATGTATCTACGACTGCGACTATGGGAGCAGTTTGGGGGACTTCTGTAATGGTCCCCCATCACATTTAGTACTTCTTATCCTTCATTTCACAAGCACAAAATGCACCTATTCTTTATTAGCTCACCTGGCCCAATGGGTTGTTAAACAACTTCTTCTGAATAACCGAAATGCTCAGGGTGATGATATTTGGTCAATAGCAAGCTTGGATGAAGGACGACCAAGTTTGTTCAAATGAATGACCTTCATTCATATTCAAGGTCACAGGGGTCAAATGTCTAAAAATAACCTTTCAACATCTTCTTCTGAATAACAAAAATGCCCAGGATGTTGATATTTGGTCAGAGGCAGACTAGGAAGAAGGGCTACAAAGTTTGTTTAAATGAATGACCTTGACTTATATTTAAGGTCACAGGGGTCAAATATGTTTAAAACCTTTAAACAACTTCTTTTGAATAACCAAGAGCCTAGGATCATGATATTTGGTTAATAATTTGCTGTGATAAGGGCTACCAAGTTTGTTCAAATGAATGACCTTGACAAATATTCAAGGTCACAATGGTCAAATATGTTTAAAACCTTTAAACAACTTCCTCTCAATAAGCAAGAGACCTAGGATGCTGCTATTTGGCAAGTAGCATGCTGGGATGAAGGGCTATCAACCTTGTTTAAATAAATTGCCTTCACTTATTTTCTAGGTCACAGGGGTCAAATATGTAAAAATAAAAATGAACAACTTCTCCTGAATAACAAAAATGCCCAGGGTGATGACATTTGGCCAGTAGTATGCTGTGATGAAGGGCTACACAGTTTCTTCAAATGAATGACTTTCATCTATTATCAGGATCAGAGAGGTCAAATATGTTTAAAAAAAAACAACAATTTCTCCTGAATAACAAAGAGGCCTAGGATGATGATATTTGGCCAGTAATATGCTGGGATGAAGGGCTACCAAGTTTGTTAAAATGAATGACCTTTGCCCATATTTAAGGTCAGAGTGGTTAATTCATGTTTAAATCTTTAAAAAAACTCTTTATGACCAAAAGGTCCAGGGTAATGAGGTTTTGCCAGAAGCATGCTGGGTTGGAAGACTATAAACTCTGTTCAACCTAAAGTCCTTGTTCGACATTCAAGGTCACAGGCGTCATATGTTTAAATCTTTTAATAGGACCTTATTAATCAAACACTGATATTCTGCCTGTAGTTGTATTTTAGTCCACTTTTAAGATTACAAGTGTGAGATTAATACCAGGTGAGCGATCCAGGCCCATTGGGCCTCTTGTTACCCATTCACTGATTGCCATTCTGCACGTAAATGCTCATGTCACATCATTGGAGGATGCTAATTAATGAAAATTACAACAATGCTTCACAAGAGGGTGAAAAAAGAGGAGAGGGAGACATGTTTTTAAGGCATCATTTAAGAGGTGATTGATTTTGGAAATTCCAAAGGCAACATCATCACATGACCTGATTTTCAATAAGCAGAATACAGAACACCTATCTGAAGTATAGTAGAAATTGATGTTCAACGTGTTACTGAAGGAATTAAGTTTAAAGTGGTGAGCGGCTTTAATGTCACACTGACATAATTCTAGTTTATATCTTGTTTATGGTAAATGTATCAAAACCATTTATCTAAATTCCTATGTTCATTGCATTTTTTTAATCTGATTGACCAAATGATGCATGTCTCTTTTAACTTGGGTTCTGACAATACTTCTTAAGGGGGTTATTGAACCATAAAATAGCCCTGATTAGATCCCGGTTGACTGCAACCTAATGGCAATAAATACATTGGCTATATATAATTTCCAGTACCTTAAGTATATGTTCAATATATCCAAATCACATATCTAAATTCAAATATCTTAATGGAGACTTTAATTATCTTTTCACAGCGTTACATTTAAGTGTAGGCTTGTGACAATGCCCCCTTTTGTATGTGTTTAACAATGAAATGACCCTTATGAGCGTGTGTCTACAAACCAGACATAATAAATTGCATACAGAGTGGAGTCGCACACAAGCAGATCAAAATGCATGACGCGATACAATTGCATATCGGTATCTCTGTATGCCAGTCTTTGTAAGAATTAGCATGACCTCGTAATTTAATTAGTTTAACAGCTGACCAGTTTAAATACTGATTATATGAATTATAGTATAAAGTGTATCATAAACACAAAACTTTATGGATTTGGTTTATTTTCCTCAGACTTTTTAAAATTATATTTCATTGAAGATTGTAAGTTTGATATTTAATTGTCAAACACTGTATTTTGATCATTTACAACTAGTTGTTTCACAATTTCTACAATTCTTATGTAAAAATACGTGCGTACTGGTTAAAATATGTAAAGTAAAATAAAGAAAACGATGATATTTTTTCAGATTTATAACGTTTATCTCCAGAATCGCTTTCCAAGAAAAATGGATTCAACGGCATGCCTTAAAAATGTTTTTGATTTTTGATTTTTTTTTTTTCTATTGAAAGTTGGTGGCAAATTGAAACCCATTGAATTGCTAAAAGAAAAGAAGGTTTTGTTGTGATGTAAATAATTACATTTGTAATGGTTTTGAGATCAGTTTCTATAGCTTTATAAATTGAACCAAACGAAGAAAATATACTTCGACTCTTATCCTAGACCCTTCTGTTCGCTCGAGGCCTCCAAATTGATAGGGAATTACCACATTTCAATATTAAATTATCTTAATAAGCTTTATAAATTTAACATGATAAAATATATATACTAGGACACCTGCAGTCAATCTTCGATGTTTCGAACTTTGCGAGACCATATGGGAAAAGTCGACACATTGGGACTTTGACTCACGAACATTGAACATCGAGGTCATGTAAATAAAAAAGAGGATTAACTTAAAAGAATGTGACGAAACAGAGGCTAAGACATTTGATTTTAAATATAATTTGTTTTTATATCGTATCAAATTCAACATTTTTTTGGCAATTAAATTTCCGAAGCATATATCGTTAAAATGACCACGTGACATTTTAATGTTTTGGAACCGGTGAATATTTCACTTCGATTTTTAAGTTGTAATTTTCAATGTTTTTTTTATAACGAATGGGCTTTAATTTTACATCAAAACAGCGAGAAATTCGACTCATAAAAGTTCGATATATAAGTAGTGTTATATAAGGGAACAATTTTGAACTTTGTCGTAAGTTTGACTGTATTCTATTATTTTGCGTTTTATCATGGATTCTAATTTAATAGGAACATATCACATTCTTTATAAAGAATAAACAGTGTAAAAATTATGCAAGTTTTAATGGAAGCTTAGCTTGGCTGAAATTTAAATATCAAGCTCAGGGAATTCTTATGAAATCGTTTTTGATTCACATACAATTCAATAAAACCTTGTAGACAGACGCAGTCTAACGTGAAATTGCTGTTATTTATCAGGACCTCCATCACTTTTTTAATCATATCCGGTTAGGTCAACCATGCGTAAAGTTTCTAAATAGAGCATCGTTTATACAGCCGTGTACAATAAGCAACAGTTTCCTGTTCGTGTTGAACCTTACTCTTTTTATCTCTGTTGATCTATTCAAGGGATTTCTTAAAATGTTTTACTAAATGAAGACGGTAAACAGTAACTACATTATCAAAAGTTTCAGAATAACTTTTTTTCTGTTATATTTACTTTTTAATATTTCTGAATAGTATTTTGTTTCCTTAAGCCTCACTGTGATCCTTGTTTGACGTTTAGCTTTTAATACGTAGATGTAGGGACAAGCTAACCCTCTGTCAGTTTAATGTGACAGGGCGACGTAATGTGCTTGATGCTTTCTGTGTGTCATGTCAATGATTTTGCGTTCCAAAGTCGGCATCGCGCTTTCACAGGGAGGACAATACACCAGCATCACGCCTCCAGCACACACGCCTACACTAGCACGTCTTAAAATTACCTTAAATGTAGTGAGACGCAAAACTTTATAAAGCAAACAAATGTTCAGTCGTTATGGATATGCTAAAATGTGAGACTTTCGTATGTCCAGTTGTAAATGTGTAAGATACTAGGAAGTATTATTCAGTATGATATGATAATGGTCATACGATAACTACTGACCATTGAATGATTTTGCGGAAGAAGATTCAGTTGCTAAATAAAGGTAGTTGTGCCTTGGTTACTTTGTCTGCCTCAAATAAAATGTCTATGCTAGAAATAAACGATTATTCATGGACGAAAAAGGAAAAACAGGTTATGATATCTAAACGTAAAATAACTCACAAATAGCTAAAGCTACGAACACATATGATGGCCTACATAAGCCGTCACGACAGCTGCTTTAGTAATAATGAGTTGCCTAGCTGTACTACCATGGCAACTGCTGTAGTTAACAGCACTCGATATATATCAGCACTCAGCCCTGCGGCCGTTCGAGCTGATATGGAAGTATCAGGTTGATTTGAGGTAGAACATAATGATGGTCATATGATAACATCAAATTAATACACATGTCGGTGAACCTACACATGTGATACACTTTTCCAGTCCTTTGGGATAAATTTGGCAGCCAACATCAATATATCATTTGTATTTTGAAACTAAGTTAATGAACTTTGTTCTGAATAGGCTAAGGTAAAGGGAACTTTGTTCTGAATAGGCTAAAGTAAAGGGAATCAGGCAATACTTGTATAATGGTGCCCTTTAATTTAAGTACATGGAAGGGAGTGACATTTCAACTCGTATACTGGTTCTATTCACGCTTTTCCTAAGGTCAGGATCCGGTTACCTTATAATTTTGAACAGCTCGTGCAGAAGACATCAACGTATACAACAAAGACATAGTCTATATTTTGTAAAATTAAAGATGATAAACATTTCTCCGTTGTGAAACTGTCCTAGACCGGCATAGTTTTCAGTGCCCTCATCATGTCGGCATACAAATGTAAGGCAAATCTAAAAAATAGCGAATGTTTCAGAAAATAGTGAATTCTTGTCCACAAAATCAATGTCCGTCGGACATTTACTTACCCCTTTAGGGAGCCCCATGGGTTTTGGCTGAGGCTTACAAATTATCTATAGATGAGACCAAAATCGGATAGTTTTGTTATAAAAACAGTGTAAAGGCTGAAATGTTATTGTTGCTTTTGTACTCTATTGTAAAAAAGGGTTGCCTCCCACATCATAAAACACCTGAACAGATTTTTAAAGGAATAACTTTTAGAGGTAGAATTCGCTTTCATATACGAGATGATGCGAGAAATTTTGTTCTAAAGAACAGCTATTCATGCATATGATTTCGAGTACAGATTTATGCGATTAAATCCAGCCTTACTGTATTTCAACTTTTGTTGTTCATGAAATATACTATCTGAGGATAAATAGAATTATTTCCTGCGTTCAGCTTAAAATACGCGAGTACACCATCATGCTATTTAATATATTCATGCATGTTTGTGGTGTAAGTGTCGTCTCTTGTACTCTCGTATTCTTATAATGCAGGATAGTTCTAGTTCTAGTTCTAGTTCTACCATATAGTGACCACCTTCAACTAATTGAAGATTTTGTCACGATAAGATATGTTATCAATTGGAAATGTTAATAAATTTAAATCTTGTTGAATTAAAATTTGATTAATCTAGGTATGAACTGAAACGTGTGACTAATTTCAATATCTCATGGAAAGATGAAGGGTGGCAGCACCATGCAACATGTATTGTTGATACAAACCACTAAACCAATTAGTAATAATATTGGATACCAAACGGCAAATTGCACATAGAAAAGACTACTAAGGCCTGTAAAAGAAAAGAAAAACATGCTAAAGAAAATGACAAACTGTACCGTTACTAATGACACTTGACCTATATCGCTATTATGTTGGTACAAACTGTCCCAATAAAATGATAGCTTTACAATCACACTATTTGCAATAGTGCTGACAGGTTTGCGATAATAAAGTTACCAAAATGGTATATATAATTATAATTTCTAACTGTTCCCACCTCTTCTACAAACCTCAATGACGACCCAAATGGACACGGACTGGAATCGAACCCCTTATCAATCATATAACTGAATTAGATATGTGCGCATTGCCATTTACTGATCGATGCCATGTCGAGCAGCATAAAGACATAAAAATAAGACAACATCCGACCTAACACATCCAGGCCATGTTTTAAAGTTTGCCTTTTTAAGATGGGCGTTGAACAGGAGAAGGTGTATACGGTAGCCAATCCTATCGAGCACACCTGGGCAGTGTTGACTATTTTGCTTACGTTATCGGCATTGGGTGTTATTTATGTTAAAGTCCAGACGTTTGCCGAGGTGGCTGATTTGGGCTATGCGAATGCCTAACAAAACAACTTAATTAGTAAACAAGTTGCAAGAGACATTTATCCTGAAACGTGCTGTTTACTAAAGAAGCTGACAAAATAACCTTCTAAATACACGTAACTCCTTATTACTATAGCACTTGATGTGATGGCTGCTGTGGGCCATCGCACATTCAGGCTCCTTAAAGGGGTGTGAAATTAACGAACATTGAAGGTTATAACAAATTAACCGGATAACAATTTGACACAAATCTGTAAAGCTATTAATTTCAAAGAAAACGACTGCGATTCTGTAAAATGCATCGCAACATGTGTTTTTTGGAATATTCTTTTGGAAAGTACATTAAGAAAACTTTTGGTAATAGTATCAGTGGCAATACTTTAGCAAAACATGTTAGTACCCTTTTACCTCGAAGTCAGAGGTCAATTCCGGTTTAACAAAATATCGATATTTTTTTTATCAAATGTCATTGTCCTAAGTTTAGGGAATCAGTTATATCATAGCTATATAACTGTTAATAAAATTGTAAATTTGATTGTCTTTCAAAGTTTTTCAAGGTCACAGCGAAAGGTAAGTTTTGAACACTTGCAACTTTGGATTGTCTTCAAATCTTTTGATGTTCCAAGAACCTATATTGATGGTATTAAATATGTAACTAATATGTATAGCCATTGACTAAATGTGTTAATTCAATTTTTTTTGTTTATTTTTGTCCAAGGACACAGAGTCAAATGAATGAAAATACAAAATCTATTCAAGTTGTTGTATGTCCATTTCGATACCAAAAGTCTAACTTAGATTGTGTCGTAAAGAGCTACCTGCAATATTTAGTTGTTCCTAATTTAGGAATATGCATTAAAATTTTCAAATCAATATTTATGACAATTTAATACATTGTATACAATTATGTTCAATGGCAAAATATTTTTTCTTCAAATGCCTATCCTTGCTGACAAAAAGGGGATACTCATGAGAAAATTAAGTACACTAACGCAGATTACATCAAATAACATTTGCAAACCCATATTGTCGCATCATATCTTGATAAAGAAAAAACACTACTTTCAAAAACCACATTTGCTAGTAGAGCCAAAATGAAATCAATGATAACGATAGTTATTAAGTTATGCTTTTAAGTCGTTTATTATTATTTGTCAATTGTTAGTATATAATAGTGGCATATATTTCGGAAAACATATTGATACAAAAGCAACTTAATTTTTACTACAAGCAACTATTATCCTCCTGATAATTTCGAAAAGGTTATTGCCCTGTGTCAGTTAGTATGATATGACCAGAATAAGTGCGATGCTATTCTTTCTCGCACTTAGGACAGGAAGTTGTAAATAATATAATTTATCACATAGTGTACTGTGTTATCCAGTAAATTTACCCATGTCATATTTGTTTGCGTATCAACCCTAGTTATATGACTTATCAGCCCTGTGATTGGTTGTAAATTTAAATTGTTTCAATTGTGACGTCACGCCTAGGACAAGTACATGACGTCACAGACTTACGCACTGGAGTCAAAATGGCGGCTTTTTACATTTCAATGTTGCATTAAAATTGTTGTTTTATTCGAATAAATGCCATAAATCTTGATTATGTGGTAAAAATAATCTTACACTCGTTTTAATTTCATATGGAATTTATAAAACACGGCACAAAGTTTTCATTTTAGCTAGCCAGAGGCTCGCTAAGTTGAAAAATTCTTAAGACTCGTTTTATAAATCTAATATGAAATGGAAACTCATGTATGATCCTTTATCTACACAGTGAAATGTTGTCTGTAAGGACAGTCTTCAAATGTTTCCGCTGCAGCATGCAGACGTGCCTTTCGTATATCAGGTTAAGGCCACAGACGGGACATTTGTAGGCTATGGTGAATTATTTTTTTTCAGACTTCAAAGTGTAAGAATTCTTTTTTTACCTGTAACTGAGAAACATTGGGTTATCCCAGTCGAGGTCTTAGATTCTTTAACTTAGCATAATATCTCTCACTTACAGGTGCCATTTTTGTTATTTCATCTTACATGCATGATATGACAGTTATATGTTGATTCAAAGAGGCCCATAAATAGCTCCAACATCCTTTGTTTTATATATTTGCTGGACTTGTCAGCTGCATTTGACGTCATCGACCATGGCATACTTTATAAACGTCTGGAATACTCTTATGGAGTGACTGATACCGCACTATGCTGGATACAGTCATACCTGAGTGAACGACGACAGTGTGTTGCCATCGGATCTGCCACCTCACATGACAAAGTACTAGATTTCGGGGTTCCTCAAGGGTCGGTGTTAGGACCACGAAAATATTGTATGTACTCCAAACCGATTGGAGAGATTTGTCGTCGCCATAG
>NW_018408541.1:25096-30013 GCF_002113885.1 Mizuhopecten yessoensis
TTTGTTGTGTGTCCCAAAATCTCGTACTGTGACCTACGGAAACAGATGCTTTGGGAGGGTTTCGGCTACGTTGTGGAATAGCTTACCATCTGCTATTAGGAAGTCAAATACCCTGGCCAAGTTCAAGAGGGACATAAAAACTCACCTCTTCACGTCTGCATTTTAGAATCTTTGCAAAGACGTCATGTAAATACCACCCTTTTATTTGTTCAATTATGTGCACATTGCTTGTTAAATGTATGAAAGTGATTGCAAGCCTTTGTTGTTTGTTTTCACAATTATAACCATTACTATTATTCATATGTTGTAAAGCGCCTTAGAGTAATTTTAAAAATTATACAGGGCGCTATATAAATGTTGTATATTATTATTATTATTATTATTATTATTATTATTATTATTATATGACAATGGCTGCTGTGAGGATTAAAAACTCAATCAAAACAAAAATCAAACAAACCACACCAACCCACCCAAACAAACCAAACCAATTGGTTGCATCTTACCAGTTAATTAAGTGCTGATCTGAAAAAAATATTTCATAATAGAACATAAAGCAGAAGAAGACACATTTCATAAGTTTCATTAGAGTTAAACAAATATTTGAAATATGTAAAGCAGTGAAATTCTTCAACCTGTTTTTAAGGATATGATGTGTTAAATAGCCATGACGATTACACGATAGATACTGTGTCATGGTCTACCATACGTTCGTTTCCAAACATAAAACTTTATGCTTGATTTGACTATTACAGTTTGTTTGCATAAACTTGCATGGGGAAGAGGGCAGTTGAACTTCTATTTGATCTAGATAAGCGTGGCTGACATCGTGGTTGAAGTTTTAGACAATATATCACGTAGAATCTATGATATTTCATATATTTCATATATTGTATAAATTATCTAATATAAAATATAAGGTATATTATATACAACATAAATGATATCGTATGCTATATCAAGTATCTGACATAAGTGAACCCTTTCACCACTGTAGACCATAATGGACTCATCTAGATTAATGCATGGTAGAGTTCACTCATGTAACAAAGGGATGAAAGGGCTAATGAGATACATGATTGACATTGACATTGCTCCTTGACTAAATGTTTAGTTTGCTTGCCATACGTTTTCGCTGAATATGTTTTTTTAACATGTCCGTATTAATCTTTGCTCATATTTTGCCCTAAAGTCAAGGTTTATTTAAAATTAAGTTGTTGATTGATCTTGTTTACATTTAGACAGTAAACCCTATTTTAAACAAGTGAGCAAAGCGTTTTTAATATCCATCTACTTCTAATATTACAACTGCCTAGACTTATAATAATTGCAAATATGCGCGTGCTGTAATTACAATGTGCAGGGAACAGTTTTACGTGGCAGTATTGATATTTCTATCCTGTTCAAAGCTGTAGAAATACATAAAATAGACATGAGGCCAAACCGGGTTGGGCAGGTACGGCAGATGTTATTTATCGCAGCAGAACTGAATTCAATTTAAATTTTCTGAGGAGCGATATGTAAATTCAACACTTGAATTTATTAAATCGACATCATTTAAATACGTCAATAACACGGATTTTTTTAATAATATTAGGAAAGACATTTGTTTCAGTTCAATCCTTTATTACGTTTGCCAATTTTCCTATCAAAACAAACAATTCAGACACAAAATTAAAACATTCCATATAAAATATCTAAGAGATTTTCCCATTTTTGAATATATAAGTCTTGTGTATCTAAACAAAATGAAATATCTCCTGACCAGCCGTTCACAATGTATACAGTATATAGTCACCTCAATGTTCTTGTGTTAACCAGTCATTTTCTGTGCAAGGGTTTTGTGCTTATAGACGTAGACATGTAATTATAATGACAATTGGCTTTGGTCAACACATTGTTTAACAATACTGCATGGTAATTCAAATAAACAACCTGTTATTACAAATAGAATTTCCCTAAAAGGACGGATGTCATATTCGGCCGTTTTACGTTTTGGGTCAGACTTACACAAGTTGCAATATTGGGGGAAAAAATCAGTGAAACCCCTTGGGAGATATTGGAGTTATAAAGTGAATATATAAGTATTTACAAATATCCCTTTTGGGTGTAAACAGGGATAACACAAGGTGCATTGATTAGTCTACTTTAATTGACACGTTAAAATGTTTTAATGTAAAAATGAGGGTAAATTTTGAATTAAACAATAATTAACGTGTTCTTGTTCTGATAACATTTCATTGGTGTTATAGTGTGAAAACATATCTGAATAGTTGATTTGGGCTAAAACTATATGTTTTAAGGGGATATTGAAAAGAAAAGATTGATATGTCATTTTATTGACCCCTCCTTTGACCCCTTAGGAGTCAAACGGAATTTATTCTCATATCAGTGAGGGGCCATAAAAATGTCCAAATTTGGCATCCATTCTTTAAAAAGTATTTATTTAGCTTAGTACTCTTCTTTGTTTGATTTATTATTATACCTTATCTTTATAGCGTTGGTCACATGACGGCGCATTAAAACATAATGTCGCACTTGTTCCCCCGATAATGTTTCCCTCATTCGAAGCCTCTTTAGAAAATTCGGCACGAGCCACGCCTACCTAGTTTCAAATGACGGAGGCAGACGACAACAACGGTGCGTCAACGTGATCATCTCTTATTTTTAGTTGGGGTTTTATTTTGGCACCATAATATATGTATTGCCCTTGAGGTGGGGAATACATGTATAATGCACCAACGAGGCAGAAAGATACCAGTATTTACCAGCCTCTAATAATGAAAAGAGAAACCGAGATATAGATAAAAAGAAATTTGAGCTAGTTTCCTGTTTTTTGTTTGTTTTTTGTTTACTCTTTGAACAAAAGCAAATGAGAAAATTCATCTAAATGTACTTAGGTATCATTTTAAATGCGATTTTGACAAAAAGAGACAATATAATATTATATTAGTAAGTGCACCAGTATTAAATATTGTAACATTATTATATCATCATCGATAATTGTAATGCTCTAAAATCCTTATCATCCTATAGAGTTTTAATATTTCATAATCATTGTCATCTTGATTTTGAATATTTTATAATAATTAATTACATTTGATATTCATTTCCAGTTTCAATATTGCATTAGCTATAATGACCGTGATTAATTTATATATAGTGTAACTTAAGGATATTGTAATATTACGTGAACGAGGCATTACATAGTGCCTGTACTGATATCAGATAATGTCACAATATATTAGCATTACATTTTTTAGTATTATGCTATTATTTTTAGGCCAAGTGGTTAAGGCGTCTGACATTCTGCTACCACTAGCCCTCCACCACTGGGTCGTGGGTTAGAGACCTACGTAGGGCAGTCGCCATGTACTATCCGTAGGTCGGTGATTTACCTCCGGGAATTCCGGCTTACATCCACCAACAAAACCTGGCACGTCCTTAACTGACACTAGCTGTTAATAGGACGTAAAACACAAGCAAAACTAACCAAACGTACATAGAAAATTATCATGCTGAGAAAATGTACCTGAATATGTCAACCGGCTTCTCTTTTCATTTTTAAATATTGAAATTAGTGTTGCATTGCCACCATGCAACAATAATAAAACAAACAATGTATTTGGTACCTAAGCCATGAGTAAACTAATAAAAGATGGCTCTTCTAAATACACATTGTCAACCAGCAGCCACGTAGAATGTTGCCGAATTGCAAATTAGTGTTGCCGTTGTGAATAGGCCGTTAAGGGTGGGTCTGAGATATTTAAAAACCATAGATATACCATTCAAAATAATACCTGAATCATTGTTGTACATTTCTAAAGCATTCTTAATAATGAATATAGCATAATGATACGAACAAAACATTGGTTTGTGTACAAGATACTGACCTGTAAATACATTGTGGCTACATCCAATAGGTATATATCTGACGTCGGCCCACCTCGTGTATCACCGGCTAGAATACGTGTGTAAAGCCCATTGTTACTCCAGTATATTCAGGTCAACCTAGGAGCTACAATGGATGTCGACATTGTTCAGTCATGCGTAACGATAAAAAAAGGTGATGGTTTTTGTAAAGGGTAACTGCACTAATTACATATATCCGTGCAAACGTGACGCAAATGACAAGAATATGCTACGTTGCGTACGGAAAGGTTATGTATCAACTGCGCAATCGCTACGCATGAGCTATGCAAATATCACGGCTTATGCTAGATCAGATTCAAGATAATAAAGATAAATGAATGGGTGTGAACAAATTGAGTCTTTAAAACTGTGTGGACCTGTATCTAGCGTCGACAGAGAGATTCAAATTACGATTATGCATATTGTTTAAATTCACGATTGGTTGATTGGTTGGTTGGTTGTAAAGGGGTACGTAGGTATGCATCAATGAGCGTGTGTGTGTATGTGTGGGAGTACATGAATGAATGTATGTATGTATGTATGTATGATAGATATTTGTTTTTATGATATGTGTGGGTATGTGTTCATGCACTTTTGTGTGATCTCACATGTAAAAATAAAAACAGTGCTTCGGACATACCAATTAAAGGGACATCACGTGAAAAGGCGTGTTTTTTTTAATGAATGTATGTATTGTATGCACTTCCACTTATGTTACCTCGCAATCCCCATATTCATAGTCCGTTCCAAATGTCCAGTTTGACCACTTGAATTGTTCGGGAAAGCCCGGCTAAAAATAGCGCCGATAACGTCACCTGATTAGGCAGCAAACACAAGTGGTGCGAGCGAGATGAAACGGTTTACAAAGAGGCCCTCAGAGAGGGGCCGTTAGGCAACTGCAACTTCTTACCGCACTATGAAACCAAGTTATATGATTTCTAATTCCGTATTCAAACTTATTGAACAGTAATTATTCATCATCAGAAGTTAATTGCACACTTGCCA
>NW_018408541.1:39054-47798 GCF_002113885.1 Mizuhopecten yessoensis
AATTTTTTTTTTTTTTTTTTTTTTAACGACGTCTTCGAATAAGATTCATAATCAATGACTTTGGTATTCATATACACATTGTAATAAGTGTATATGTTAAGTAAAGCATGTGATTGTTCACTCCCGATGCAAACAGTCTAGTGGAAAAGGATATACCAGGAGGAAAAGAATGAACAGGAAAACGACGTATAAAGGCATGGGTTGTGACGAACAATTGATCAGTAACATCGTATGGAATGTGAACAGTCTATCACAGCGACTGTTTGCGTAATGAAAGACCGTCCACATGATTATTACAGAGTAAATTTCATATCAGCATTATATTGCAGCTTGTCTATGTACGATCTTATTTACACACACACATATATATATAAACTTTTCATGAAATGGTCTTTACTAACGATGACGCAACAAGAGAATGTACCAAATTCCTGAATATATTATATTTTGTGCATGTACCATATTTTACACTGCATCTTCCAAATTTCCCCTGTAAATTATCCCTATTCACGTCACTATGCCTAAAGCTATAATTGTTAGTGTTGGTTACGACGAAAGGTAACATATTTATATAAGTGTTTGTAATATGTATTTCATATGTTGTGTGAATAAAGTAAAGTTAAAACTAAAGGGTTTTACGTCCTTTCAATAGCTAAGGTCATTTAACAACGTGCATGTGCGTTTGTGTGCAGGAGGCAGGGTATGTTCGTATAATTGCCTGCTTGTGATAGCGCGAATCTGATGCCGACCTTACAGTGCTATCTCACTGAAATACCATGCCGAAGACACCAAGCACAGCGTTCTGCCAGGTCATATTATACGGACAACGGGTGAATACATGTAGGTACATATATTGGACCAATAACGTTTATCTTTTATACAATGACCATTTGATGGCTGAGTAGCTATAAGTCCTCTAACAAGGGCCACCTGGTTGACGCCTATGGAAGGGGATCACCGCCATAATTATTTTTTTATAGAATTAGTTACTTCTGGTTTTGAATCTAATTCTATGTTCATTTGTATTAATTCTATGTTCATTTGTATTAATTCCCTAGTTGATAAGTGTCTTTTTCCATGCTATGTACATTTGTGTTGTTGCACTCGTTTACAAATCTATTGCGTGTTCATTCCATGCTATGCTAGTTTTCATTCCATGCAATGCTAGTTTTACCGATCGCGATCCATTCCAGACATTCTATCGGTTGATCTGAAGCTTTCGTCATTTTTGTAAAACAGAAATTCGAAACAAATTTTGAATTCAGAAATAGCTAACTAGTCAACTAGTAAACGAGTAAGCCAGCAGTTGAAATACGTTAGGTTTCCTCATTATGACGACGAGCTGCGCTGCGATCGTCTTAAATATACACGGACCGCTCCCCAACCGCATCCGGATCACCGTACGGACGCAATGTCGTTATTTGTTTACGTTTTGACTATTGTATTTTTAAGGTTCTTATATTCATTACTGCATAAATTAAATATATGTTCAAGAACATATTAATGACGCCGTCAATATTGATGTAGACTCGGACAGTGCGAGAAACATTTTAAGGGCCTGCACTAGAAGAACAATTAGACTTGCTCAAGTCCAGAAAATAATCACATAAACTAAATGCGAGTCTAATATTGACAGAGCGTAGAGCTTTTCTTCCCCACTCCAATACACACATTTAAAACAAAAGTGAAAAAAATAATAAGCAAAAGTATGTAGGTTAAACGTTGCAGTAACTTAATTAACAATCTCTTACCCCCTATGACAATCTCACCCCACCACCACCCCAATTACAATTAATTCTTTATCACCTGTACTGTGCATGTCATATTCTTATATACATTTTAGCTGAAGTTTGGAGAAGAGTTTTAAGTGGCTTTTGAGGCAAGATTACCATAGGTCAAAGATAGAAGAATATGAACCAACTTCCTCCACCTAACAAGTTATTTTTAGAGTCAATCAGAGTAAACCATTATCTGTTTTTGTCCATACCAATGAAACAGGAGTTTTTGATAAGAATGTTAAATTGAAACAANATAAATGTTACTTGTGAGCAGAGACGTATACGTTTCTGTTGTGAGGCAAACATACAAAAATGAAGATAAACAATGATTTAATTTCATAAAAAAATATCAATATGCATAAAAGTTAACAAAACAATCGCTACGACAAAGTTATCAACAAGTATGCTGTCATTACATATATCTACATACATGTACATATATTTGATGGAACAATTTGAAAAAAATATTTTTTAAACAAAGCAATGCAAAGGAATACTGAATAAAATATAATCATCATGAAATATCATGACTCAAGACCAGTTTTTAAGAAACTGATGCCTGTTTTGGACACCTGTGACCTTGAAAGAAGGTCAAGGTAATCTACATGATGAAACTTTAAAGTATTTATCCCAAGTACTTGCTGACCAAATATAAGGGCCCTGTGATTTTCAATTTAAAAAAGTAATTTAAAGAAAAAGTTGACAGACAGACTTATGACAGACACTTCACTATACCATAAGATTATGACAGTTTGTACCAGAGGAGCTTAAAAGTGTATCTGTGTATATCCATGATATTTGTCTTTCCTTCATTCTGACTGTATGGCCAAATCAGAAAAATCACAACAATTATCAATCACTAGCCACGGTATACATGTCATTGGTCAATGCTCTTTTTAATTAATGTCCAACAATATGGTATTTTCATCGTCATATATGCAGCAATGTCTTGTTTTCTCCATTCAAAGGCTTAGGAATCCCAGAAAGACAAAGCTCTTGCAGTGTCTTACATGACACTGCATCCTGATGGTAGGTCTGGATTTGCCAAGAAAAGTTGGACATTCTGGAGAAAAAATAAAAATAAAATATTGTCATGAATCAGACATAGACACTGTAGATATGATAGTTGTAACTGTATGATATGCTTTTGTGGGAGAATAGCAATATATACTCTGCGAGGTCACCCATTCAATTTTTGAAATTTGACTAAAAGTTGGTTCATACTAAACCTACAATAAAACATAATATACCTTGAATACATCAGCATCATTTCATAGAAGAAACATATATTTTAAGTATATATACAGATCCCACTATGGAACTTCGAAACTGTGTTTATGATAATAGGACTAATTTATTATAATAACACCTCATTTTGAATATACTTAAGCTAACCACCTGTTTCAGGACTGCCAGTCACTGGTAGTGAATTACAAAGCAAGTTTCCATCTCATGGTTTGCATGTCTTTAGAAAGCTTCTGTTATTGTGTCTCGAGGATGTCGCTGAATAAAGAGGACAATTCAAATAACAAGTTAAAACTATGACGGGTTATCCATATAAATCTTGACATTCCATTTAGGTAACTAAACAAAATATTAAATTCTTTTATTGATCAGCATGAAGTTTAATTGTAGTGTGTTTAATATGTCTTTGTATTAAATGTCACCTAAGTGACAGGCATCTGGTTTCAAAAGCATATCCGATGGTCAGTTTACTGGAAGTAGTAAACTGATTGCATAATTATGAAGTCTATAATTTTCTGGTGCTTAATTACTGAATCAATAGACAGAGTTGTTGACTATACATTAGGTTTCCTGCTTCAGTATTTTACATAATTAACTATAACATCAATCATATAATAAATATTGAGCCAAACAAGAAATGTTGTTTGTTTCCAGTTACTCTCCCTAATGATTTGTGCCTCCTCTATTTTTTGTAAAATTTCAAGGAAGCACTCTTAAAGTCAGGATCACTTCCTACATAAGCGTTGTGAAAAAAAGAAAAAAACCCATTAACTACATGTACCCAACCCTAATTCCTATTTTTGTCCAGACATGTAACTTTTTTGTTAAGCCTTTAACAAAATAAATAGCTCAGACTTACATTCTACATTTGACACTTGAGTTCAGTAATGGACAGATCAAATTATGGAATTTGTACCTGTAATCAATAATTGAAAAGGCAAGCTGATCAATTTTGAAATATATTATCAAGTATTGGCCCATCACTAGTTACCATTAGATGTAAAAAAAATAAAGAGACAAACAAGAGGCCTAGAGGGCCTGAATCCCTCAACTGGATATTTAAACATCACGGGAATATATTCTGATTAAATACATCATGTACTGCAACTATAGGCTCTGTCTCTCAGCATATTGAAAGAGAATAATTTAAACACTTATCAATATCTCCCCCCTATTGGACCCCGCTCCTCTGCCCCCAGGAGGGTCAGACCCTCTGTTTATACAAAATTGGGTCCCCTTTGACCAAGGATACTCTAACTCCAGGCCAAATGTAGTTAAAACCCACTGAGCTGTTCGACTTCAGGACAAGTGGACACCAAGGATGAAGCTTACCAAGTTTAAAAAGATTCATTCCCCGGCTCTTCAGAAAATATCTAAAAGTTTACAGACGGGTGGTGACCTAAAAATAATTTACATGTACCAGCATATAAACAGTTTCAAACATTGTGAAACATGATACATTTTTATATGCACTACCTCCATTGTTCAGGAAATGCCTCTTCACTGTAGGAGTTGTTCAGGTATCAAGGAAGTAGATGGTCTGCTGTCAAAAACCAGTGATCAGGTTGGCAAACTGGCACTTCATAACACTTCATGCTGACCGAACCAGACCTACAACAATTAGGTCATTGAGATTTCAGTAATAGTTGCTAAATGTTGTACATAATGCACATGAAAAAAAATGATAACAACTTAAAACAAGTATTTCAAATTAACTTAAATCAAAGATATGTTTGATAATTGGTCAACAATATTGACATCCAATATCACTCAATAACCACTGTTCCCATGAACTATAGCTATAGATTTATCATCTCCTATATGAGACAAGTTTTAATATGACATCTGCAACAGGCCAGGGTTATGCACATTTTCCTCGAATGAGGCATACTTGATTGAATCTGATGTCATCATCTAATAACAGTAGAAAATTTAAATCTTGATTTTTATGCTAATTTCAGGCGGTTAGTTTTAATTAGCTGATCACTGTATGCTGTTCTGAATATGAAATTTGCATCCACTTCTCAAATTTATCAAAATTAATTATGAAGCATGAACAGGAAAAAAATGCACATATGGTTCCGAGGTATTTGAAATCCTTACTGTAAATATTGAGATAAAAATCATATAAAACATAAGGGTATTGCTACTTTTTTGGTAGTAGACTAATTTAATACTTTTTATCTCAATTTACAGTCAGAATTTCAAACACTTGTGATTGGATACTTGATATCAAAGTTTTACTTTCTACACAACGTATTAAACGTGTCGCAACCTTCCAAGACCGACTTAACCCTTTGTCAAGCTATGACAGTTCTGTATTTCAGTCATGCATTTGTAACGAACCCCTGTGTGCAGGGTTAACATTTTGCCAGTTACCAAATACTTGTGGGATTTCGTTATGGCTACGGCATCCTAACTTTAAATATGACGATTTTCTGCTACGATACAAACAATTTTGGCTCAAACCTAAATAGATTGCAGTTCAATTGCTGTCATAACCAAGACTTACCGCACTGTCGACTGCATTTTCCAAAATCTACTGCCACAATCGGGTATGTTTCCGGTTTAAGGGAGCGAGCATTATTTTCCGCGAATTTCGTTGGCGCTTTAAGCGCCGGCTGTTGTCTTCATGAGAACTAAAATTCTAGAATTCATTCTAGAATTCATTCTAGAATTTTAGTTCCTCATTAAGACAATAAGCGGCGCTCCAGTCATAAACGATGTCGAAATCGCGATCGGTAAAACTAGCATAGCATGGAATGAACACGCAATAGATTTGTAAACGAGTGAAACAATACAAATGAACATAGAAATAATACAAATGAACATAGAATTAGATTCAAAACCAGAAGTAACTAATTCTATAACTTATCAACTAGGGAAATAATACAAATGTACATAGAATTAGATTCCAAACCAGAAGTAACTAATTCTATAACTTATCAACTAGGGAAATAATACAAATGTACATAGAATTAGATTCCAAACCAGAAGTAACTAATTCTATAACTTATCAACTAGGGAAATAATACAAATGTACATAGGATTAGATTCCAAACCAGAAGTAACTAATTCTATAAAAAAATAATTATGGCGGTGATCCCCTTCCATAGACGCCTACTTCCCACAAACCATGAGTGTATAGATAGATTCATCTCTCCAATCATTGTTTTATAGTCTGTCTATAATTACTATTGAAACAATCTCGTTAGCAAAGCTCAAGTTTTTTTTGTAGCTTGTAGATCGACGGTACTTCAGCGTATTAAGGTCAAGGATAAATGGATAATGTTTTAGTTAGAATTTAGGCATGGAGGTCGTATTCGTATATATTTTTTTAATGCGTTTGATAAAGTTAACCATCTGCAAATGGTTCACTAACTGTGGTATATGGGCCGTTTTCGTTTAAACGGTTGAACCGGTCGGACCACAGCTGTTCGTTTATCATCCTAGAGGATAGGAAGAGGTAAGATGAGGATAGGAAGAGGTAAGATGAGGCATGATATATAATGTTGAATCATGGAGGATGAGGTAAGATAAAGCAAACAAGGAGGATGGGACAAGATGAGGTTTAGGGTAGTGATAAGGTAAGATGAAGTATTATATCAATGTTGAATCAAGGAGGATGAGGTAAGATGAAGCAAGCAAGGATGATGGGGTAAGATAAAGGAGGATGTGGATGAGGTCAGATGAAGCAAGCAAGGAGGATGGGGTAAGATAAAGGAGGATGAGGATGAGATAAGATAAAGGAGGATGAGGTTAGAATAGTCAACCCTGTATGGTATGGACAAGTCAAGGTTAAAGGTCAAAGCAATGATAAAAAGCCAGCGTCTCCGAGAGACTTCAGTTCAAATGGCGCAGAGTCAAATCGACACCATTAAGTGTGGTAACAACATCGATGTCTCTATAGTCTCCGCTAATAGTGTCACCTGTCGCGTCGGATTAACACAGCTAGTGATTTTAAAGAAAGTCAAAGGTGAGGTGAAAGTTTGTTTGCGAGAAGAAAAGAAGAGTTTACAAATAACTGGAGACTTCTTTAAAAAAATGTTGTTTCAATCGGAGAGCCTAAAGTGCGTTTATTCGTTTCTAGAAAATTGAAATGTCATACGAAACCGACAGTGTTCATCGCATTGTAAACAATGATGTAATACAACCACATTACCCATCAATGATCAAGTGTTGCAATCGCATAGATACCTTTGCTAACTGGACAAAACACCATCATCATTCTCCATATCAACTCGCAAGTAGCGGATTTTTCTATACTGGCATTGACGGCTGCGTTACTTGTTTTATGTGCGGTGTTTCGTTACAGCACTGGAACTATTTTGACGATATCACAACGGAGCACGTAAGATGGTCAAAAGATTGTCTGTTTCAACAGATCATGCTCGTCATTTAAATACAGCATTGTAAATTACGGTATCATGGTTTAAGATCATACCAATACGTATATGTATGATAATGGAATTAAACACAGACTTGTTTGTTAAAAGACTACAAAGCTATCAGACTGAAAAAAACGAAGAAAAGGCCTATCGGAAAATTGTAAAAAATCTTCTGTGTCTCTCTTATGCATACATTGTAAGATCAAAAATAACAGAACTATTCGTATGTTTAGGCTGTGAGAATCGTCAACACGAGAACTATGTAAATCAAAGTTATAGCGAAAAGATAAAGAAATACGTTAAGAAGATCGATAATGTCAAAACCTGGCTATTCATTTAATATACAGATGAATCGTATTGACATTTTTCATAACCACATGACAAACCGTACCTGTCGGTTGATGACATTCATACAGTGGCCATGTAAACGCTGTCAATACCAGCTGGTTCGTGATGGATTTTTCTACAAAGTCATGATGATTATATTACATGTTATAAGTGTGGTAAAACTTTGAAATATCGCGAACTTAGAAACTTTTCCGTGGAGTGTAACGATCATTATTCTACTCTATCATACACTTTGTAGACTGATTGAAGGTCTGCAATGAACAATGAACTCGTCAGATTGCATCAGAATGGACAACCTCTTAGAACTGGTATATGCATATCGTGTCGAATAAATAGTAGAGCAACAGTAATGCAGTATAAAGGATGCATTAGACAGTGTGGATGACATCAAAGCGATACGTGACTTTATTCAAGAAACTGTGAGCTCTTACATTCCAAGAACGCAGAGAAATGCCTTTATTATACAGTTATGTAACGCCGAATGGAGACCAGCGTGAAGTTGGTTACTTATTCAATATTGGGCTAGCCCAATATTGGACCGGACCAATGTTGGGCTGGCGCAATATTGGGCTAGTTTGATATTCAAATGTATCTAACATAACAGTTCTTATGCCGCTTTTTCACACCTATGCCACAACTGGGCATCTTCTAAGGTATCCACATGCAAAACGGCATCAACGATACCCCAGGCTAAAGATGCCCACTGGGCATCATTTCGAATTTCAGTACATAATCGTTAATTTTTCGTTTTCAACAGGCCACGGCATATTGTTATAGGTCTTATGCCGCTTTTTCACACCTATACCACAACTGGGCATCTTCTAAGGTATCCACATGCAAAACGGCATCAACGATACCCCAGGCTAAAGATGCCCACTGGGCATCATTTCGAATTTCAGTACATAATCGTTAATTTTTCGTTTTCAACAGGCCACGGCATATTGTTATAGGTCTTATGCCGCTTTTTCACACCTATACCACAACT
>NW_018408541.1:52822-88625 GCF_002113885.1 Mizuhopecten yessoensis
ATATGTAGGAACCGTTTCATTCAGGAAAATAGAGAAAATGGGGAGTTAGATCAATTGACGAGCGGGATGGGGTGCGGAAATAACTAGGCTACTTACATCATTTATCATTTACATAATCAGTTCATCATAGGTCTTTAGATTTCGAAAGAGCACATCAGCTGGAGAAGAAAAAAAAAACTGCCATGGTAATTGTCACTGATAATTCAATTCTGCAAAGTATCAGGCATGCACTTGGGCAAGTCTACAGTACCTGACTGTAGATGGGGATTCCTAGAGTACGAAATGACGTCAGAGAAACAATGGATAAATATAGGCAGTCAATCGGCGGTGTTGTATACGAAGGCAGTTCGTAATTTGCAGAAATAGTCCCGTTAATATTAGTATAATTACACCAATATGATGAATGAAAGCTGACATTTAATTTATATTGGTTCGGTTTACTATGCTGGGGAAAAATGCTGATGTTCCTGCTGCAATAGAAATGCAGATTATCCATTCTATTTAAAAGTAGAAATCTATGTGATATAACCAAGACATTTTAGAGTTGCGCAAGTCATAAATAATAAGAAGTGTGTTACACAAATATTGTTAAAGAATGCGACGTGTGAGACACAATGGGCATCTTTAGCCTGGGGTATCGTTGATGCCGTTTTGCATGTGGATACCTTAGAAGATGCCCAGTTGTGGTATAGGTGTGAAAAAGCGGCATAAGACCTATAACAATATGCCGTGGCCTGTTGAAAACGAAAAATTAACGATTATGTACTGAAATTCGAAATGATGCCCAGTGGGCATCTTTAGCCTGGGGTATCGTTGATGCCGTTTTGCATGTGGATACCTTAGAAGATGCCCAGTTGTGGTATAGGTGTGAAAAAGCGGCATAAGACCTATAACAATATGCCGTGGCCTGTTGAAAACGAAAAATTAACGATTATGTACTGAAATTCGAAATGATGCCCAGTGGGCATCTTTAGCCTGGGGTATCGTTGATGCCGTTTTGCATGTGGATACCTTAGAAGATGCCCAGTTGTGGTATAGGTGTGAAAAAGCGGCATAAGACCTATAACAATATGCCGTGGCCTGTTGAAAACGAAAAATTAACGATTATGTACTGAAATTCGAAATGATGCCCAGTGGGCATCTTTAGCCTGGGGTATCGTTGATGCCGTTTTGCATGTGGATACCTTAGAAGATGCCCAGTTGTGGTATAGGTGTGAAAAAGCGGCATAAGACCTATAACAATATGCCGTGGCCTGTTGAAAACGAAAAATTAACGATTATGTACTGAAATTCGAAATGATGCCCAGTGGGCATCTTTAGCCTGGGGTATCGTTGATGCCGTTTTGCATGTGGATACCTTAGAAGATGCCCAGTTGTGGTATAGGTGTGAAAAAGCGGCATAAGACCTATAACAATATGCCGTGGCCTGTTGAAAACGAAAAATTAACGATTATGTACTGAAATTCGAAATGATGCCCAGTGGGCATCTTTAGCCTGGGGTATCGTTGATGCCGTTTTGCCTGTGGATACCTAAGGAGATGCCCAGATGTGGTATAGGTGTGAAAAAGCGGCATAAGAACTATTATGTTAGGTACATTTGAATATCAAACTAGCCCAATATTGGGCTAGCCCAATATTGAATAAGTAACCAACTTCACGCTGGTCGAATGGAGAATGAGTGTTCTCAAAACAACCAATTGGAAGGATGACGTCAGTCAAATGGTCATGTCTATGAATCGTTTAGAGAAATGGTTTAATGATAAAACGTTGTAAAATACTGTTTATTTGTATAATATTTTATTTGTAATAAAAGATTGCATGTATAAACTTTCGTCTCATTATCATTATGTTGAGAGAAGAGGCGAAGAGACGCATAGATGCGGTGTATTATGACTTTAAGAATGGCGGTGCATTTCTCAGTCCCACAAAAGTACATTAGATATTGAAAGCACATGAATATACATCGCTAGGTCTTTATAAAATTAGGCGATACATCCAAAGTCTCGACGATTACAGTTTACAGAAGGCTCCAAGACGTTCATTTAAGCGAGCACGAGTTGAAGTGTCGGGTCCCTACGAACAATACGATGTAGATCTTGCAGACGTTTCCTCCCTTTCAAAGCAGAATTCTGGTTGTCGGTTTTCCTTGTAGTTATTGACGTTTTTACTCGTTTCTTATGGGTTGAACCTGTAATGACAAAAACAGCCAGAGATGTATTAAATGCATTCAAAAGGATCGTCGAAAGAGGCAAAGCCCCAAAGCGCATGCGCTGTGACAAGGGAGGTGAAACAAACAATAGATTGATGAAAAATTGGTGTCAAGCACATGACGTGCATTATTTTACCACTCAGAATAAAACGAAAGCTAACTATGCTGAAAGAGTAATTAGGACACTCAAGACGATGACGTATAGATACTTTACAAAATATAGGACTTATAAGTACATCGACAAGTTGTAAGATTTTGTTGGAAATTATAACGCCACACCTCACAGATCTTTAAACGTATTATCACCAAGAGACGTAAACGATTCTAACAAAGCCGATGTATTTGCCTATTTGTATCTTTAAAAAAAGTCGTTAAAGCAAAAGGTAAAAAATACGAAAGGTAGCGAACACCTTTTTAGATTTAAGATTGAAAGTCTCGTGAGAATTTCTCATTTAAAGCAACCCTTTACTAGAGCTTATCAACAGCAATGGTCTTCTGAAATTTTTAAAGTACATAGGCGATTTCTACGTCAGGGTATTCCACAATACCAGCTGATTGATTTTTTAAACGAAGACATAAAAGGGAATTTTTATCAGTCTGAATTGCAAAGAGTCGATAAGGACGAACATGCGTTATGGTTCATTGAGGAAAAACTAAAGAAACGTAAAAGAGCAGGTCGTATTGAATGGTTTGTAAAATTCGAAGGTTGGCCCTCAAGATATAACCATTGGATTGCAGAGGAAGGTATCAAAGACGTCACGAGAACATAAGATGTCACACTACGTGATTATCCACAGCGATAGCAGTAAGGCGTATTTTCCCAACAACAATGCAACACATTTTCGATCACATTTCCAGTCTCCATTAAATCTCGACGGAATATGGAAAGTAGCATTAGTGGATATAGCCCTACCTCCAAGCACATCAAAGACGAAGCAAAATATATACCTACACAGTGACATATGCGGTGAAAGTTTTGTTGATGGAGAAAAGGAAAATCTTCTGCGAGTGGCGAGAGCGCTGAAAGTTGGAAACTGGTCACAGACATTTAATAACCCATTCTACGTTCCTGTGAAAAAATCTGAAATCAGAGACATAGAAATCAATATAAAGACTGGCAAAGGGGAACTGGCTTCATTCTTAAAAGGGCGAGTGACGATTACACTCCACTTTAAACAGTTTTCGTTCTTAACATGAATGTTTCAAAGTGTATGTTCCCAACGTGGGGAAGTGGATGAAATATTACCAAGATGTAATACAAGGCAAGGAAAATGCATATGCAAACAATGTGAACAGGAACGTGAAGCAATGGGGAGGAGGTCTATCGTCTAATCGTCATTTGACAGCAAAGCGTCGCCGAGTTCACACCTCCACAACTAAGAAGCAGCTAAAAAGGCGTAAATCGACTGTAAAAAAGAAGTAGATCAGGAGCAGTTTTAAGAAGCGGTATTCAAAGAAGAAAAAATCTAAAAAGACAAAGAAGACGGGTAAAAGTATCATATCACAATGGCTACGATAAACAAGGATTTTTTTAGAGAAGCGCAACCATCAGAATTGGCTTGGTTTGATCTCCCACCGACACAAACGGCAGTCTAGCATGTGTATTATCAAGACGTCCTACCCATTTCACCAATTAGTAGCTATTCACCTGTAGAATTTGTGGTTTCCGGTCAAAACGGATTAGAATTGTTGGATTTAAAGAACAGTCTTGTCTATGCAAAAGTTAAAATTGTTAAAGGAGATGGAACTGCGATAAGCTATACGGAAGATGTAGGACCCATACATTTATTTTTGCCTTCTTTGTTTTCACAAGTGGACATTACTTTACAATGGAAAACTGTCGTATCAACCACAAACCATTATGCCTACAAAGCCTACATGCAAACTTTATTGAAATATGGAAAGGACGCTAAAACGTCACAATTGTCAACACAGCTGTGGGGGCAAGACGATGAAGGTAGCATGAATGTAGATAGTCCAAGAACCGGTTCAAATAATGCACTTGTAGATAGAGCAAAACGATTCGAAGGGGGGAAAGTGGTAGACATGGTAGGACCGCTCTATTACGATTTGTTCAAGATGGACAGGTATCTGTTAAATCAAGTTAACGTCAACGTTAAACTGTGCAGATCAAAACCTGAATTTTGTCTATTGTCGGGTAATGTTACTGCAGATTATAAGGTGATGTTTGAAGATATTCGTCTGCGCGTGAGTAAAGTCAAAGTCAACCCTGCCGTCATATATGCTCAGAGCCAAGCTCTCCAGCAGACCAATGCCAAATATCCATTTACTCAGACTCTCATCGAGCAGATGACCATTCCAGCAGGTTCTACCAATTTCACCTATGACAATATATTTCAGGGCATGAGACCGAATTTAGTCGTAGTTGGATTTGTAAATGCTATCGGCGTATCAGGTAGCTACGAGCAAAACCCCTGGTTCTTTCAGTCCTATGACATTTCATCTATTGGACTCTACGTAAATGGAATACCCGTCGGAGGTTATCCCCTGAAGCTGAAATATAGTGAAAATGGTGGACAGACCGTCATTCCTGTACTGAGGAGTATGCTACAATCTACCGGAAAATGGTTGAGTGATACAGGGTTGAAATTAGAGAAAGACGATATTGGACATGGCTATTCCCTTTACCCCCTTGACCTAGAACCAACATTCAGAACGAGTCAATATCTTCCCTTGTTCAAACAAGGAAACGTCAGGTAAGAGACTACGTTTGGGTCTGCGTTAACGGAAGCCGTGTCCTGCATCATCTACTGCGAATATCCTGGTTACTTCGAAATCAATGCTGCAAGAGACGTTGTATCGCCATGAACACTCGTCAGTTTCTTGATGCAATAAATTCAGACCCTGTGATGAGAAAAGTTGCAAGTGGAGTGTATGCTCGAGACGAAATACCTCACATGATAAACCGTTTCCCCTGCGGATTCATTGTCAACACAGACCCGAGCGGCCGTCCAGGAAGACATTGGTTGGCTTTTTACATGGAATCAAAAAGCTATGTCGAATTTTTCGATAGCTATGGACATATGTCAGAATACTATTCATTCAAGGCAAATGCATACAACAATAAGCGATTACAGAGTAATGCTTCCAACGTATGTGGGCAATATTGTTTGTATAATCTATTGAATAGATATAGAGGCATATCTATGAACACTATCGTGAACCAGTTCGGAAATAACTATATAGAAAACGACCATTTCGTTTATGATTTTTTCATATCAAATGCATTCCCACGTCATGTTAATTCTTACCATAAAATTCAGAGTTGTTGTGCTGCCATCTAAATATAAATAAAGAATGTCTATAGTCAAGTTTTGTGTATGTGTCGTCATTTTTTATTTCAATGATGGAGTGGTACGTCGCGGTGAGTTTGGTCAAGTTCCAATCACCGTGTAGAATCATGGTTTGCGGAGCGAGCGGAAGTGGTAAGACATTATTAACTAAGCATATACTAGAAAATGCCGATGTTATGTTTAGCGAAGCACCCATTAAGATTATTCTCTGTTATGATACGTGGCAACGCATGTTTGACGAGTTACGTAATGATCTAAAGAAAATAACATTTCACCAAGGACTACCAAACGAGAATCAGTTTGAGGAATGGGGAGAAATCGACGGACACAAGTTACTAGTGATCGACGATTGTATGGCAGAAGGTGTCGACAGTCCACATTTAATGAAGATGTTTTGTGTAAAATCTCACCATCAAAATTTCACGGTAATGTTTTTAGTGCAGAACGTTTTTCAAAAAGGAAAGGTCATGCGCACACTTAGTCTCAACACGCAGTATTTTATTTTATTCAAAAATTATCGAGATCAATCACAAGTGGAGGCTCTCGGACGACAAATATTTCCGAGACAAAATGCCTACTTCAGAAAAGCCTATCAGTTGGCAACATCAAACAGATTTGGTTACTTACTGATCGATGTATCACCTTCGAGCCCAAATGTAAATCTAATCGACACATCATCGACAGTACCTCTACTTCGCACGAGAAATTTGCCTGGAGAGGACACGGTATTATATTATCCAAAAAAATGAAAAGTTTAATCGAATTTTGTTTGACGGCTTCAGACAAACAGAAGAAGGTGATTTTATTAGCGCTAACCGATCAACAACTTAAGTTTCTAACAGAAATTATATACAATATAGCATCAGATAACATTTTACTAGCGGGAGAGAATAAAAAAAAGTTGTCTAAACATAAAGTGAGCATACGTAAAGTGTTAGCCAAAGGCAAAAGTCGACATCAGCGACGACAGAGAGTGCTAGCATTGAGTAAGGTACTATCCATATTTTTTGTAAACTACCTGAAATGGCTAGAGAACTAATTCTAGTTTCAAAGGCAAAGTATGAGCAACTTATGTCAAAGTCTAATTCAAACAACAAAACGGACGATAAAGAGGAAGAGCCAACAATCAACGAAGGATTAAAAAGCGAGAATAATGATAAATCTAACAGCCACGTTGAAAGAGATAACACCACCGAGAAGACCGGCGGTCAAGAAAAGGTCACCCCTAAAATTAGACGTAGTATGCGCCAAAACAAAGGTCAAAAAGGTGGGCGATTGTATATCAGAGAGACGCCAACACAATTCATACAGAACACTAAACCAAAGCGTAAGTGGCTATCCTTTAAAATCGATGCAGATTTTGAAACTTTCGCTCAGAGAATGGATACATGCCTACCCAATCCAAAACAATCGAATACGACTCTAAATACAAAATTCGAACCCTGTGGGTTTGGCTATCAGGTCGTCAGCATAGATAAAAAGTATACAAAACTTCCCGTCATTTATCGCGGCCCAAACGTGAGCAAAGTCTTTCTGGAACATGTACTAGAAGAAGAAAAGGAAACCAAAAACATTTTAAAGCATGTAGAACCTTTAGTCATGTCTTCAGAAAATGAGCGAGAGTTTCAAACTAGCACAAAATGCCACATATGTAGTCAATATTTTACGCAAAATGCTGTCAAAGTCAGAGACCATTGTCATTTGACGCATGAATTTAGAGGAGCGAGTTGTCAGGGTTGTAATCTCAATTTTCAATATCCCTCTTTTATTCCCATCATATTTCTCAATCTCAAAGGGTTTGACGGTCACATCATCTGTGAAAGTATGGGCTTATTTTAAGACTCTAACATTAAGTGTATCCCCAGTAACATGCAAAAATACATTTCATTTAGTTTGGGAAATCTCCAATTTATAGTTTCGTTTCAATTTATGTCTTAGAATCTAGAATTGTTATTCAAAAAATTAGCTCCAGAGGGATTAGGATCATTCAAACATTTAGCCAATGAATTTTCTGTAGAGCATGCTAACCTGCTTTTGAGAAAGGGGGTTTATCCTTATGAGTATGTAATCAAGGTAGACCGATTTGACGAAACGACATTACCTCCAAAGTCGGCTTTTTACAGTCAACTGAGCAAATCAAACATTACAGATGCAGATTATGAGCATGCGCAGAGTGTTTGGAGTGCATTGAACATTCAAAATTTGGGAGAATATCACGGTCTTTATTTTAAGACGGACGGTCTACTTTTAGTAGACGTGTTTGAAACTTTTAGAAGCATGTGTATGAATTACTACAAGTTAGACCCAGCTCATTTTTATGCAAGTCCCGGACTTGCATGGAGTGCTGCACTCAAAATGACTGGAGTCTGTTTAGAACTGTTGACAGATGCGGACATGTATCTGTTTTTTGAGAATGGGGTAAGGGGTGGTATGTCTATGATAGCAAACAAATATTCTAAGGCTAACAATCCCTACGTACCAGAGACGTACGATTCCTCAAAACCTAACAAATAATTCTCTATACGGATTGTAACAATCTGTATGGCAAGGCCATGGCCGAACCGTTACACATGGGAGATGCCCAGTGGGTTGACAATGTGGAACACTTCAATGTTCAAAACATACCTAAAGACGGTGACATGGGGTACGTCTTAGAAGTATATTTAGAATACCCATTCGAACTGCACAATCTCCATTCGGACTATCCGCTTGCTCCGGAAACCAAAGTCGTTTCTAACGAAATGTTATCTTCCCATAGCAAAGAGTTGTGGAAAAAATTACATTCCAGTCTCAAACATACCGATAACAAACTGTGGGGACGTGTTGCCACCCCTAAACTCATACCCGCGCTAGAAAACAAGACGAAATATATCTGCCACTACAGAAACTTACAGCTTTACTTAAAGTTGGGAATGAAACTGACAAAGATTCACCGACTTTTAGAGTTTAGACAGCATCCGTGGTTGAAGAAATATATAGACTTTAACAGTCAAAAGAGACGGGAAACTTCCTCCGAATTCGAAAAGGATTTCTTTATATTAATGAGCAATTCTGTTTTTGGTAAAACCATGGAAAACGTACGCAAAAGGGTCGACATATAACGGTCTCGCACGGAGAAAAAATGAAAAAATACACGGCAAAACCGTCATTTCAAAGATTTAAAATATTCAACGAGGATTTAGTGGGAATAGAAAACAGCAAAATTAAACTTGTACTCAACAAACCTGTGTACTTGGGTCAATGCATTTTAGATCTATCTAATTGCATCATGTACGATTTCCACTACAACCACATGCTGTCTAAATATAACAACATACGTCTGTTAATGACTGATACCGACAGTCTGATGTATGAAATATCAGATGTTTCAGACTTGTACGCAAATCTACAAGAAGACAAACACCTGTTTGTCCTATCCAATTATCCTGTCGACCACCCAATTTATGAGGTCACAAACAAAAAAATACCTGTAAAGTTTAAAGACGAATTAGGTGGGAAGATTTTACAAAAATTTGTTGGACTTAGACTTAAAATGTATTCCTTTGCTTACGAGCATTGCTCTGACAAGGCACTAAAATCAAAACAGATAGCAAAAGGTATTAATCGAAGTACCATCGTACACGACTTACGTCACGACATGTATCTGGAATGTCTGTTTAGATCTAAAACTATTATGTGTGATATGAATTATATCAGAAGTGACAGACACGACTTACACGTATACACCATCAGAAAAGCCGGTGTGTGTAGTTTGGACGACAAACGCTACGTAAAACAAAATGGTGAAACGTGGGCACACGGTCACTATAGAATAGAAAACGACATGCATTGACTACAACTTTAATGGAAGTAGGTACAAAAACAGTTACAGACTTGTCGAAATACAAGCTTTTTAATTATATGTTGTACATCTTACGAGTTTACTGTTTACTTATTGTTGTACATGCTTGCCGAAATGTCGAAATACAAACTTTTTTGATTATTTATTATACATCATGGAGATAAATTTATACTTATTATTGTACATGCTTGTCGAAAAGTCGAAATACAAGCTCCACATCATTTTGTTGACAAAGTATAAGAGTTACTTCCATTGTATCATATTTAAGTCGGCACAATTTCAGAACATATCCTAGGTAGAAATTTTAGAAAAACACTATATTTACCACAACCTATTGTAATCTAATCTTTGTACATATTAAAAAACACATTTTATTCTATATTGTGTTTTATTTCTTATTATATATTCCTACTGATGATTATATCGGTTCCATGTACTTGATTTTCTATGTATTTACAAAAAAATACTTCTACAAAGACATGCAAAGGATGTCTGCGAATGAGACAGTTCAAATCCCTCGAAACCCTCTCCCATTTTAAACTTATGATTGTATCGATGTATAAAAGATGTTCGTTTCCGATATTTAATTTTTATTGCTTTAATTATCATTTTAAAAATGTATCTCTGACATATATTAAAACTATCACATTCAAATAAAACCTTCACCATACATAAACTAACCGTTTTCACCGTTTCCCGCAGTGAATTTGGTTACATCAACCTAAAACAATTTTGTTTGTAAATAAAACCCCAAAAAAACCTGTAGATGTTAATTAAAACTAAAGCTGAAGTAGACAAGTTTACAGGTATACAATTTCAAAGATTTAAATTTACAGTTTGAATATTACACAAGAAAAAGACATTCAAATTTGGTAATATATAAATAAAGCGTTTTGAAACCACGTGAAAATATTCAGAAAATTAGTAAAGATAACAGGTACAATAATAAAAAATAGAATTACAATTATTAAATACTGCAAATAAAATTGAAAAGTATATAAAATACCGCAAATAAAAATTACAAGAATGAAAAATAAAAAATATAAATAAAAAGTATAAGTATAAAAAGTACACAAAATAAAATGTGCAAACATATTAGTACAAATTAATAAAAAGTGTGTTAAAAATATTAGTATAAGTATATACACCATAAGAGCAATTTACCTTTACTTTTGACGTCAACTTTGTTTCTAATTTCCACCCTCTATGATTGAGAACAATTGCCACTTCTCCATACATTTCCATTGTATTTCTAGCTGAGATTTAGCGTAATTTCTACCTGAAATATCCGTTGAAAGTGCGCGGTTTGAGGTTTGATGTCCAGTTTTAAGAAACCGTTAGGACGTAGTCTGTCATCATTTCATTGAATGAATCGTTCAACCGGTGAGATATTTGAAATTTCAAATATGTTTCAGGACACGTAGAATGTTGACCACGATAAACATTACGGTTGACTGATTACAACTAGATTAAATTGAAATAAGTTTAATATTAGCATCTTTTTCAGAGGTTTTTTTTCATAATTGTTAGTTTTGACGATTTTTTCTCATAATTTTCAGTTTTGATGTGTCTATTTGTCCTTATAAAGACATCAGTGTTGTTGGTAGAGATGGGAATATGACAAAAGTCAAATCGACTTTGATGTATCTTGTATCTTACATTTGTTGTTGGTGTTCACTGTTTTCACATATTTTATGAAAAGTTGTTTGTCAAGATAGTTTTGCGTCAATTTTTTTAACAAAATACATTAATTTAACTCATACCTGTTAAAAATGTAACATGAAAAGAGTTTTGTTCTTGTAAATCTTCATAAATAATCGAACAAACTGTCACATTCTATGTGAAAACCTGTTTTCGTAACGTTTCTTGATTGAGATGGTTTTACAAATACTGTTTCCTTTGTCCGTCAGAGGTTTTAATTGACTTTCGTTGTTGTAAGTCTTCATAAATACTAAAACAAACTGTCACATACTATGTAAAAATCCGTTTGCATGACGTTTTCTGATTAAAATGGTTTTACAAATGTTGTGTATTTTAAAGTTTTTCACATCTGTCAGAGGTTTTATTTGAAAGTAGGTACACTTTTGAACAAAAATATGTTATAAAATATCTGTCATCATATTTTTGTGTCAATTTCGTGAACAAAATACTTTAATTTAACTCATACCTGTAAAAACGTTCGTTTTCGTAAATCGTCATAAATGCGAATACAAACTCACATACTATGTAAAAATCCGATTTCGTAAAGTTTCTTGATTGTTTTATAAATACTGTTTACTATCACTGTTAAATGTTTTACTTGAACAGATGTACAGTTTGAATAAAACCATTGCAAAACTTGTTATATTTTAAAATTATGTTACTTGTATTATACAATGACAGTAAATAGTATGAACAGTTATTTGTTGTGATACTTTTATGTCAATTTCTTAAACAAAAAATACTTTAATTTAACTCATATCTGTTAAATATTTTACTTGAAAAGACTTTGTTATAACCAAATGATGAACATATTTTTTCTACATTCCACATCTTTGTTGTAAATCTTCAAAAATACTAAAACAAACTGTCACATACTATGCAAAAAACTGTTTCCATAACGTTTCATGATTGTTTACAAATACTGTGTACTACATCTTTAAAGGTTTAATTTAAAAGTAGGTATACTTTTGAATAATATATCTGTCTGGCATCATACTTGTGTGTCAATTTCTTGAACAAAATATTTTAGTCTTCTTCATATTTGTTGAAGTTTTACTTGAAAACACTTTGTAATAACTAAATTATGGGGAAAATTCTACATTTTATATTGTTATAATAAATCTTTTTAAAATTACCTCAAACATGCTTTACATATCTTAAAAATGCCTTAGGGTGGGCAAAAACAAGTGTGAAAACTTTCTCACATTTCTTACAATATTTGGAAAATGATATACTTTGAAATTTTATTTTACGAAAATTGTGTCATACTTTTGCAAACTTTGTACCAATATGTTAAAAAAACTATTTTACTACCTTCGTTTTTAAAGTATCTTGTGTGAAAAGTAATACTTTTGTTCCATTTTCATAAACAAAATATTTCATATTTATTAAAACTTTTATTTTAAAAGACTTAAATGATGGGGGAAAAATCTACAGTTTATATTGTTGTTGTAGATCTTTTAAAAAACTATCTCATACTATGCAAAACTGAAATGGTGTGTTTTTATAGATGTCTTTTATAAAAGCCGTGTACTAACTCTGTTAAAATGTCTTGCTTAAAAACATTGTAAAACAACTCTATTGCAAAGGTGAACCATATGTTTTTTTAAATAAACTGTTTTTCATACATCGACATGGTTCTATGTTGATGAAACGGTAATCGTACCAAAACCAGGGCAACTGTGCTATGCTCGTTAGTGTGAGGTCTTCCTCGACAATGCGACCGATAATTTGTTACTTGTATACACAACGTTGGCTTTAGGCAGGTTTTCCCCGACTTACCTAAGAATCGTGTCAGATTTGTTTAAAGAACAGTCAGGTGTCTACAAAAGATAATGATCTACTTGCTGGTTGGATGACTGTCTCTGTCTACCCGGGATACTGACTATAATTATGTTAGAGTGCTCTAGGCGATGACGTGTTTGCTGGATGGGTGACATTGCTTTGATTCGCAGGAGATAGTAATCGCAATTGTCTGCAAAGTGCTATAGGTGACGATGTGTTTGCTGGGCGGATGACTTTGTTTTAATTTTAACAGATATTAGCCGTAATTATGTTTTATGTATAGAGGGCTCTTGATAATGTTACACGGATTGTGTTTTAATAAATATATATTTGTTGATTAATGTTATATATTGTTGCGATTTGACTTTCTTTAAAATCACTTGCTGTGTTAATCCGACGCGACAGGTGACACTATTAGCATCGATATTGTTACCACACTTAATGGTGTCGATTTGACTCTGCACCATTTGAACTGAAGTCTCTCGGAGACGCTGGCTTTTTATCATTGCTTTGACCTTTAACCTTGACTTGTCCATACCACATAGGGTTGACTATTCTAACCTCATCCTCCTTTATCTTATCTTATCCTCATCCTCCTTTATCTTACCCCATCCTCCTTGCTTGCTTCAGCTTACCTCATCCTCATACTCCTTTATCTTACCCCATCCTCATTGCTTGCTTCAGCTTTCCTCATCCTCCTTGATACAACATTGATATAATACTTCATCTTACCTTATCACTACCCTAAACCTCATCTTGTCCCATCCTCCTTGCTTGCTTCATCTTACCTCATCCCCCTTGATTCAACATTATATATCTTGCCTCATCTTACCTCTTCCTATCCTCATCTTACCTCTTCCTATCCTCTAGGATGAGGATAGGATGAGGCTGAACACACCCTCTTTACATCTACTACTTTGGACATCATTCCATAGCCCGCTTACGCATGTAATGTTAACATTTTAGGTACATATGTAACCATAGGCTATCGCATGGAATGTCGTTATTAGGTGCACGCTCATGCACTTGCATTTTATAGGGATCTTGATATTTTACAAACCAAAGCGTGCGCCTCATATACGACCTTCTTGAAGTCGGCTGATCGTATGCCAGTGTTTTCCCTTGAGTTACTTAAAAATGTAATCAATGTCTTTGTATCATAAGCTTTATTTCTGAAGTACGTGTGATTACACATTTCCAAGTTAAGTCTCGATATCGGGTGTTGACATATCATAGTCAGGCACGTGTACTATTGTTTACCCGGTGTTACTATAATTGACACTACGGTAATGGAATGCCCGATACGCAATACGGAAATGACGACACGAAAATACGACAAGAAAAACATGCGTATTACGAAGGTTGGAAAGTCCTTAAGTTATACAATATTTTTCAAACCAATGGAACATTTTATTTGATTGCAATAATATACCTATTGACTTATCTTCTATGCATTCATGTCAACAACTCATTGTACACGTGTACAGTACAGCTACGCTTTGTAGATAAGACATCATTTTAAATAATATTTATGAATTGTTTTACCCTCCAATTGACACGAGTGATTTTATCTATCTAATTTAACACAACAAATGATGCTAAAATACCAAATAATATTGGATTGTTGCGTCAGAATAAAAAAAGGACAAGCCAATAAAAATGAACTGTTATTATCGCAAATAGTTACCGAAATTTATCGTTGCGGACAGTCTCATTTGTTTGAAATGCAGGAAGACTGTATCACAAATTGAAAGTAAGGATCGCAATACACGTGTAAGAAATGCTATTCGAAAATGATGTATATCATTTTTGCCATTCATATGTGCAAGAAAAACAAAATCAAGATGTGTATTTTGTAAGATAGCATGTAACGGCATGACGCAGGCAGTATTAATGGAAATTAAATGCTTTCAAAAACTTGTCGGTAATGATTGTACGGTCTTGTGTTACATACAACAGATTATTTGTTTTAAATTCATAAAAATAATGGAAAATAAGCATTTTGAGTCTTTATCGTGAAACTCATGTATCAATAGCCATGGCCTTGAATTCGGCTTTTACAATAATCTATTATTAGACACAGGATTCCGATAGAGCTACCTGTAAAAAAATACCTGAGGACGCGTCATGCCAGTACACGGTGGCAAGCGCGAACTCGCGGACACAACTTTGGGGAAATAGGCATAGCAACCCGCCATAGCTCTTTGATACATGTATGCCAACGTTTCTTGCATATTCAATCCCTCCACGCGAGGCCGTTACTTAGATATTCATACGGGTAATCGAGGTTAATATTAAAAAATGTCGTTCATTCGGAGAACTGTTGACAATCACCCACCAAGTGTAGTGGACTCAATGATAGATACTCGATTTGATAACGAAATAAATTGAACACTGGACGAACCAACGGCACAAAAATTAGCTATGAACTTTAAGATTACTATCGAAAAACGCATCTTAATATTACGAGTTTATTGTTGTTAAATCTTGTACAAATATTCCGTATGTATAAATCTGAATCTGTTAATATTGAATTGCATTGGTCATTAATATATATGTAACAGAGGTCATTATTTTTTTCAATACCTCCGCTAGGAGTCGAACCCGGGACCTCTGTCTTACTAGACGTACGCACTACCGAATAAGCTAAAGAGGAGCGGCTGGTATTCTACCAGGCTGCCATATAAATTAAAATTGATTGTCAAGGATTTTTTTTAAAAATATTTTCACGTGTATTTTCGTGTGTGAGAACGCCAAGCAAAGATAACTGTTTATAGTATCGCCGGTTACTACGTTGTTGATTTTGTTGTTGTTAAGGGCTGTAATATATATAAATAAAAACCAACCCGATACAGGCAGCACACAAAACGAAGTACATTGAGGTTAGAATGTAAAGGGCAGTTCATTCACAGATCGACAAGCGAGGTGCTTGATCTGGTCATAGCTGTCTGTCAGCTGGGAGTTGTACAGTGTGGCCTCTTTTTCGAAACTCGTTTGCGTGGTTTGTACACGTTTTGGCAGTGGGCTATTGTGTAAGCTCATGTGATCGTGTAAAAAGGTGTTTAAACTTGGAAATGCACCATAACAAGTCAGCCACGGACGTCACATATTATTTAACCATATTCCAACCTAACTCGTTACCAAATGTGTGATGGTGTATAAAGTGGACTTGCTGTATATTCTCGGACACCTCATTAATTTGGTCATTTATTAGTTTGATCATAAGGGAATCCAGATTGCCCCTGCCCGGAGTTCTCAAAGGAACCTATAGATTTTTAGATTTACTTCTACCACAGGTAAGTCTCGTCTTTTAGTACTATATCTGCTACTGTGTTGCCAAACTTCAAATAGAAAAGAAAAAAATATTGCAACGTTCTCGCATGCTTTTGACATATTATGTCTGTAAATGACTTGGACTTTTGAACTTAGGGACTCAAGACTTCATTGTAAGGCTGTTTTGGAACTTGAGGGAAAATTGTGTTGAATAATTTACTCAATATGATATGATATTGAATATGGCTGTCATATCAGATTGATGATAAATTCATTCAATATTATCAGTGGTGTATGACCACTTGTTACTTCATTATTTTAAAATTATCTCAAGGGAGAATACTTATTTCCTTCCCCGCTCAAGGAAGTATTCAAATCTGAGTCACGTCTATACACAGAAAATTGATCTTTGAACTCAGGTCGAAAATGCGCAAAGCACTGTCAGATTTAAATTTAGCATTCGCAAACATAGTGTGTCACACAACGTCTGTGCTGCATAAGTTTATGCCCTATGTTTGTACCATAAGTTGTAACTTACAATAATAACTATATATTTATTTGTTAATTATTTGCTACTACATGTACGTATAGTGAACTTTGTTTTGATCTTAGGAAAGACATCCATGTCATTATATATATATACGATTGTGTTATACACTAAGACAAACCAGGCCCCGCCCACTTTATTACGTATCGCTGCCTTTGGAACAAATTGGCAAACAATGTGCCTATTGATTTGATTTTAAACCCTGACCGGCAATTTCTTTTTGTGTAACCTAATTGTAACACCGATGATATCACAGTTAGAATTTTTGGATGTGTATATAATGTATATTTTATATTATGGTAACTGGTTTTATGTTCAAGGGAAACGGTTTTGTAAAGGAACAGTTGTTTATATATATATATATATGATGTTATTTTCTCATGAACAGCGATCATATATAAACAAGGACTGTGTAGACTTTGTTGATCTTTTAATTGTGATAAATTATTACAGTACCTCGGATTCTAATGCACTACGCTCAACCGAACATAAAGCATATATCATATAAAACTCAACACCTATGTATGGGAGTGGCCCTCGACGGTCAACCATTCTCGAGGGTATATTATGATAAAATAAATATGGACTAAGATCTGAATTATAATAATCTAACTTAAACTCTGAAATATTATGTTGCACAAAGGGTTATTGATGCTATTTAATCCTACAGGCCTTCAGTATTTCGAGGAGAAACCATCGACACTAGTTGCTTTTTTAGTATTAAGTGCTGAAATGCTTTTTTTTTTTACATAATTTGGTGATACAGGTTTAAAAACAAATACATTTTCTGAATTTGTCTGGTTTTTGGTATTGGAAATGATGATATTACCAGCTTAGGGAAGCCATCATTACCGATTTAATTAGCCACATTTACCTAAAAAATAACATTGCACAACCCTAGCTGTTCACCCGCAACACTTTTGTTTATAAGAAATGCTTTGGTATTGGTCCACCAGCACACGTTTCGAAGATATGTGAGAGTTAACATTAGAAATTTACAGAAAAAAAACATGCTCATCAGTTATCTTCTTGAAGCTGTATACTGTCAACATTTACTCTAACATTACATCTTTAAAAAGTAAACAAAATGCACAACGATATCTCGGGAAAAGTCGACCATGACAACAACATTCGGTTAAGTCAGCTTTGTTTTCCATGTGTCGGTGACTTAACGATATCGCGATTTTCGAAACAAATACTGAAATATGTCGCTTCTACAAATGCCTTTTCAGCTGAGATTTAAATAACAAAACGACAACCCGGCAATGCAATAGAAATGTACCTGTATTCCGACAACAATACTCTCATTTTTCTGACTCTGCCATTCGGAACACTTAACAGCAACGAATTATAACAGCATAATGGAAGTGTTCAAATGGCGGGTTAAAGGCGGAAAGTTATAATCAAACAGCGCATAAATTACGTGCTGTAATGTATTCGGCCTGTGTCAGTATTATATGCATGTCTTCAGTGGTGTTTAGTACAACTCAGTATTGGAACTCTTCTGTATCTGGAGTGAATAAAGCAGTTTCCGGTCTGGCAATCATGGCGTCTGTTGTAAATATTATATGGTGTCAGAATAATCGAGCTGCATCGCTCACATAACCGGTCATCGACGGGTAAACAACATATAGATCAAAAGCTGAAAACCTGCCATTAACGATGGAAACAGGTAATATGAATTGCTCACCCAAATTTAACTGGGATACGACGGACCTTGTGGAGGAATGGAGAACCTTCATTCAACATGCAGAGTTCTGGTTTGCAGGACCTATGAGTACAAAATCTGAAGAAGAGAAATGTAACTATTTAATGATCTGGATCGGAGGTAAGGGCAGAGACATATATTCAACATGGACACTGACCGAGGAGGAGAAAAAGTCGTTTGACCATCTCAAACGTCAATTTGAAAAACACGTGAAACCGAGAACAAACCGCGTATATTCGAGATATCGGTTCCTCAGCCGTGCTCAGAAAGAAACTGAGACGTTTGAAAAGTTTCTAACTGATCTGAAATTACTTGCTAAAGACTGTGGATATCCTGAAGAAGATGATATGATCCGGGATGCGATAGTATTTGGGACAAAGGATCATAAAGTCAGAGCGAAATGCATCAATGAAGGGTCGGACCTCACACTGGAAAAGGCTGTGAATTACTCGAGAACATTTGAATTGTCAAAAGAACAAGTGAAATGTATTGAAGATAAAACTGTTCATGCTATCACTAAAAAGAATAACCCCAAACAAGCCCGTGGCCCACACAAGCCTCACCAACAACAACAAACCAAAAGCAGTCATGTCAGAGGGGATGGTAGGTCTAATACCTATGACTGTAGAAACTGTGGACGACACCATGGATACAAACAATGTCCAGCATTTGGAAAAAACTGTGATGCGTGTGGTAAGATGAATCACTTCGCGAACAAATGCTTGTCCAAAGGTCCAAATCAACACTCAAATCAGAAACAGAGGAAGCACAAACATGTTCATACTGTAGACGTATGGGATGATGACAATGATTTATTTTTGGGTGCAATATATACTGACAACCTTGAAATAAATGGGTTATACGAGGAGAACAAGTGGACAGAAAGTGTTAATGTTTGTAAAACGCCAATAAACTTTCAGTTAGACACTGGCGCCAAATGTAACGTGATACCGTCTCGTGTTCTACAACAAATTGACAAGGACATTGAGATAAACCCTACACAAATGTCGCTCCGCTCTTTCTCTAACCATACCATTAAGAGTAAGGGAAGTGTGGTTCTCCCCTGTACGTATAAGGATAGAACAGTAGATGTTTTGTTCTATGTAGTGGACATAGATGCTCAACCAGTGTTAGGATCAAAGGACTGCGAGCACTTAAATCTGGTGAAACGTATCTACTCAATCAAACAAGAAACACAATCCGTGCCCAAGGGAATATCTCCAGAGTATTCTGATGTGTTTCATGGCCTAGGATGCTTGCCGGGAACCTACACGATTAAGGTAGACCCATCAATACCACCAGTTGTGCACGCCCCAAGGCGTATTCCATTCGCGATAAAGGAAAAAGTAAAAGCTGAACTCGACCGGATGGAAAACATTGGTGTTATCAAACGACAAACGGACCCAACTAAGTGGGTGAATTCAATGGTGACGGTCACAAAGCCAAATGGAAAAATTAGAGTGTGCATCGACCCTCGCGACCTAAATAAGGCAATTCAGAGAGAACATTTCCCCCTCAAAACAGTCGAAGAAGTTGCTGCTATGATGCCTGGTGCCAAGATATTTAGCAAATTAGATGCAACATCTGGATTTTGGCAGATGCGTCTTGATAATGAAAGCTCCAAGCTCTGTACGTTCAACACACCATTTGGACGCTACAGATTTATGCGACTTCCGTTTGGTGTAAATTCTGCAACAGAGGTGTTTCAACGAGCCATTTCTGAAATGGTGCACGATATTGATGGTACAGAAGCCATCATTGATGACATCCTAATCTGGGGTGTTACCCAAGAGGAGCATGATCAACGGCTTGCTGCGGTACTAGAACGTGCCCGAGAATACGATCTGAAACTAAGTTTGGAAAAATGTGAAATAGGTAAACCTGAGGTTACCTATGTGGGTCATCGATTCACAAGTAAAGGTCTCAAACCAGATCCTGAGAAAATTCGTGCCATAGTTGAGATGAAACGCCCGTCAAACGTCAAAGAACTACAAACCTTTATGGGTTTTATCCAGTACCTTGGGAAGTTTATGCCAAAAATGTCAGATGTAAGTAGTCCGATGCGAGTACTGTTGGAAAAAAATACTGCCTGGTTCTGGGAGAAAGAACAGGATGACAGCTTCACCAAGCTTAAAGAAATGGCCACTCATACGCCTATTCTTCAATACTTTGACCCAAACAAACCAATCACACTCTCAGTAGACGCAAGTTTGAAAGGACTCGGAGCAGTGATAGTCCAAGAAGAAAAACCTGTGGCATACGCATCGCGAGCCCTAACAGACACACAACAACGCTATTCTCAGATCGAGAAGGAAACGTTAGCTATCCTCTACGGTTGTGAAAAGTTTCACGATTACGTATATGGTCAACGTGTGAAAGTAGAGTCGGACCATAAGCCCTTGCAAAGTATCTTCAAAAAACCACTACTCAGTGCGCCGCCAAGACTTCAAAGACTAATTCTAGCTCTTCAAAAATATGACATTGAAGTGGTCTTCAAACCGGGAAAAGAAATGTTTCTTGCGGATCACCTCAGTCGGTCGTATTTGAGGGAAACCACAGAACAGCTCGTACCTGAGCTACAAGTTAACGAGGTGCACTTGACTGCATACTTACCAATCATGCCGGAAATGTATGTCCGCCTACAAAAGGAAACGGCAAACGACCAGGAACTGCAATTACTTATGGATACTGTCTTAGAAGGTTGGCCCAATGACCGACTTAGTGTATCGCCAACTATGAGGCCATATTGGAACATACGTGACGAGATATCGTGTGTCGACGGCATTCTGTTTAAATCTCACAAAGTAATCGTTCCGAGAACCTTAAAAGGATACATGCTGGAGAAAATTCACTCTGCACACCTTGGCATAGTAAAGTGTAAAGATCGCGCCAGGGAGATTCTCTTTTGGCTTGGAATGTCTAAAGATATTGAAAACTATGTAAGCGAGTGTGATATCTGTGCGAAACAACAAAACGCGAATCCAAAGGAGCCAATGATCGTGCATGACCTGCCCTCAAGACCCTGGTCAAAACTTGGAATGGACCTGTTTGAATTCAAAGGCTATCATTACCTTCTCACCGTTGATTACTTCGCAAAATGGCCAGAAGTGCAAAAGCTGGAATCGATTACGACGAAATCCGTCATTGTACATGTAAAAAGTATGATCGCGAAGTACGGGATACCAGACGAAGTAATGAGCGACAACGGACCCCAGTTTGGAAGCGCAGAATTCCGTGAATTTGCACGCGAGTATGGTTTTGAACACACAACAACTAGTCCATATCATGCGCAATCCAATGGACAAGTGGAGCGAATGGTTCAGACAGTGAAAAGACTGTTGCTTAAAGCGAAGGACCCTTACTTGGCCTTGCTGGAGTATAGAAATACCAGGATTGATGGTGTTGAAATGTCGCCAGCTCAGATGTTCTTAGGACGTCGCTTGAAAACTCCATTACCTGCGACAGCACCCTTGTTGACGACCAATGCAAATACTCAAATCTATGTGAGTCTCAAATTGCGCCAAGCGAGGCAACAGGAGAACTTTAACAAACATGCCATGCAAAAGCCCCTCAAACCACTAGACCCAGGAGACCATGTCATGGTCAAACACCCCGCTAAAGGAACTTGGGAGGCTGGTATAGTCGAGCGTCAACATACCACTCCGCGCTCATACGTTGTGGAAAGCAACGGAAGAAAGTATCGTCGAAATAGGAGGTACTTGAAGCAAACACGTGCGCGTGCTGAAGTCGATCAAACATATGACAGTAGGACTATGAACTATGAACCAGTCTACGACTACCCAAGACGCGACCTTGAACGCGCTCCAGACCCAGTTCATCAGGAAGTCATAGTCCGTAACGACACACGAGAGGTCGTTACGACGCCTCCAACTTCTGGACAAAAGATGGATCCTTCAGAACCATTACCAAAAGTCACACGTAGTGGACGTGCCATTAATATCCCAGCACGATACCGTGACTGAACTGTGTTTATAACTTTGGACAAACTTTCAGTTTTGTTATGATGATTACTGTGAAAATTGAAAACAAATGTATCAATAGTTTTCTAATCAAAATTAGGGACTGTGCTCGTTTAATAACTTCATTTCAAACGAAAATTAATGAAACACAGGAACTTTTAGAAGTGGAGAACATTTTAATAAGTTGTTATAATTAATTTTGTACAAATGCCAGTTTAGTTATAGATTATGAAGGATACAGAGACTTTATAATAATTGACACAAAGAGTTTATGGTTAATTATCTCATTTATAAAGGGAAGGATGTAATGTATTCGGCCTGTGTCAGTATTATATGCATGTCTTCAGTGGTGTTTAGTACAACTCAGTATTGGAACTCTTCTGTATCTGGAGTGAATAAAGCAGTTTCCGGTCTGGCAATCATGGCGTCTGTTGTAAATATTATACGTACCACGGCCGGATGTTGTATCAATACGTAATGTGATGAGGTTACCTGTGTTATGCAACAATCAGTGTTGTTTTCGTGAATAATTTCCAACAGTAAACAATGCTACTTTTTCGTGACAATAACACACATGTACGGCTTGGTCGAACGCACCTGTGTGACGCCATGTCTTAACGCAATATATATAGGTTGTAGTTCAAATAACCCGAATAGTGCATATCACACCTAAATCTACTTCAGTTACCATCTCTATACAGGGACAGATCCCAATAACACTGCCCAAAACTGTAACTATGTGTCATTAAGGATCCCCATACCACTGCCCAAAACTGTAACTATGTGTCATTAAAGATCCCTATACCACTGCCCACAACTGTAACTATATGTCATTAAGGATCCCTGTACCACTGCCCAAAACTGTAACTATGTGTCATTTAGGATCCCTGTACCACTACCATAAACTGGATCCCTGTACCACTGCCCAAAACTGTACTATGTGGCATTAAGGATCCCTGTACCACTGCCCAAATCTGTAACTATGTGTCATTAAGGTTCCCTGTACCACTGCCCACAACTGTAACTACGTGTCATTTAGGATCCCTGTACCACTGCCCAAATCTGTAACTATTTGTCATTAAGGATTCCTGTACCACTGCCCAAAAGTGTAATTATGTGTCATTTAGGATCCCTGTACCACTACCATAAACTGGATCCCTGTACCACTGCCCAAAACTGTACTATGGGTCATTAAGGATCCCTGTACCACTGCCCACAACTGTAACTACGTGTCATTTAGGATCCCTGTACCACTGCCCAAATCTGTAACTATTTGTCATTAAGGATTCCTGTACCACTGCCCAAAAGTGTAATTATGTGTCATTTAGGATCCCTGTACCACTACCATAAACTGGATCCCTGTACCACTGCCCAAAACTGTACTATGTGTCGTTAAGGATCCCTGTACCACTGCCCAAAACACTGTAACTATGTGTTATTAAGGATCCCTGTAGCACTGCCCAAACCTGTAACTATGTGTCATTAAGGATCCCTTGACACCGCCTAAAACTGTAACTATGTGTCATTAAGGATCCCGGTACCACTTCCCAAAACTGTAACTTTGTGTCATTAAGGATCCTGTACCACCGCCCAAAACTGTAACTATGTGTCATTAAGAATCCCCATACCACTGCTCAAAACTGTAACTATGTGTCATTTAGGATCCTGTACCACTGCCCAAAACTGTAACTATGTGTCACTAAGGATCCCTGTACCACTGCCCAAAACTGTACTATGTGGCATTAAGGGTCCCTGTACCACTGCCCAAAAATGTAACTATGTGTCATTTAGGATCCCTGTACCACTACCAAAATTTTAACTATGTGTCATTAAGAATCCCTGTACCAATGCCCAAAACTGTAACTATGTGTCATTAAGAATCTCCATACCCCAAATCTGTAACTATTTGTCATTAAGGATTCCTGTACCACTGCCCAAAAGTGTAATTATGTGTCATTTAGGATCCCTGTACCACTACCATAAACTGGATCCCTGTACCACTGCCCAAAACTGTACTATGTGTCGTTAAGGATCCCTGTACCACTGCCCAAAACACTGTAACTATGTGTTATTAAGGATCCCTGTACGACTGTCCAAAACTGTAACTATGTGTCATTAAGGATACCCATACCACTGCCCAAAACTGTAACTATGTGTCATTTAGGATCCCTGTACCACTACCATAAACTGGATCCCTGTACCACTGCCCAAAACTGTACTATGTGTCATTTAGGATCCCTGTACCACTACCATAAACTGGATCCCTGTACCACTGCCCAAAACTGTACTATGTGTCGTTAAGGATCCCTGTACCACTGCCCAAAACTGTGCTATGTGTCATTAAGGATCCCTGTACCACTGACCAAAACTGTAACTATGTGTCATTAAGAATCTCCATACCCCAAATCTGTAACTATTTGTCATTAAGGATTCCTGTACCACTGCCCAAAAGTGTAATTATGTGTCATTTAGGATCCCTGTACCACTACCATAAACTGGATCCCTGTACCACTGCCCAAAACTGTACTATGCATCATTAAGGATCCCTGTACCACTGCCCAAATCTGTAACTATTTGTCATTAAGGATTCCTGTACCACTGCCCAAAAGTGTAATTATGTGTCATTTAGGATCCCTGTACCACTACCAAAATTTTAACTATGTGTCATTAAGAATCCCTGTACCACTGCCCAAAACTGTAACTATGTGTTATTAAGGATCCCTGTAGCACTGCCCAAACCTGTAACTATGTGTCATTAAGAATCTCCATACCACTGCCCAAAACTGTAACTATGTGTCACTAAGGATCCCTGTACCACTGCCCAAAACTGTACTATGTGTCATTAAGGATCCCCGTACCACTGCCCAAAACTGTAACTATTTGTCATTTAGGATCCCTGTACCACTGCCCAAATCTGTAACTATTTGTCATTAAGGATTCCTGTACCACTGCCCAAAAGTGTAATTATGTGTCATTTAGGATCCCTGTACCACTACCCAAAACTGTAACTATGTGTCATTAAGAATCTCCATACCACTGCCCAAAACTGTAACTATGTGTCACTAAGGATCCCTGTACCACTGCCCAAAACTGTACTATGCGTCATTAAGGATCCCTGTACCACTGCCCAAATCTGTAACTATTTGTCATTAAGGATTCCTGTACCACTGCCCAAAAGTGTAATTATGTGTCATTTAGGATCCCTGTACCACTACCATAAACTGGATCCCTGTACCACTGCCCAAAACTGTACTATGTGTCCTTAAGGATCCCTGTACCACTGCCCAAAACACTGTAACTATGTGTTATTAAGGATCCCTGTAGCACTGCCCAAAACTGTAACTATGTGTCATAAAGGATCCCTGTACCACTGCCCAAAACTGTACTATGTGTCATTAAAGATCCCTGTACCACTGCCCACAACTGTAACTATGTGTCATTAAGGATCCCTTGACACCGCTTAAAACTGTAACTATGTGTCATTAAGGATCCATTGACACCGCTTAAAACTGTAACTATGTGTCATTAAGGATCCCTTGACCACTGCCCAAAACATGTAACTATGTGTCATTTAGGATCCCTGTACCACTACCCAAAACTGTAACTATGTGTCATTAAGGATCCCTGTACCACTGCCCAAAACTGTAACTATATGTCATTAAGGATCCCTGTACCACTGCCCAAATCTGTAACTATTTGTCATTAAGGATCCCTGTCCCACTGCCCACAACTGTAACTATGTGTCATTAAGGATCCCTGTCCCACTGCCCACAACTGTAACTATGTGTCATTAAGGATCCCTGTACCACTACCAAATCTGTAACTATTTGTCATTAAGGATCCCTGTACCACTGCCCAAAACTGTAACTATGTGTCATTAAGGATCTCTGTACCACTGCCCAAACTGTAACGATATGTCATTAAGTATCCCCATACCACTGCCCAAAACTGTAACTATGTGTCATTAAGGATCCCTATACCACTGCCCGAAACTGTAACTTTGTGTCATTAAGGTTCACTGTACCACTGCCCAAAACTGTAACTATATGTCATTAAGGATCCCTGTACCACTGCCCAAAACGGTAACTATGTGTTATTAAGGATCCCTGTAGCACTGCCCAAAACTGTAACTATGTGTCATTAAGAATCTCCATACCACTGCCCAAAACTGTAACTATGTGTCATTAAGGAATCCTGTACCACTGCCCAAAGCTGAAACTATGTGTCATTAAGGATCCCTGTACCACTGCCCAAAACTGTAAATATGTGTCATTTAGGATCCCTGTACCACTACCATAAACTGTAACTATGTGTCATTAAGGATTCCTGTACCACTGCCCAAAAGTGTAATTATGTGTCATTTAGGATCCCTGTACCACTGCCCAAAACTGTAACTATGTGTTATTCAGGATCCATGTACCACTTACCAAAACTCTAACTATGTGTCATTAAGGATCCCTGTACCACTGCCCAAAACTGTAACTATGTGTTATTAAGGATCCCTGTACCACTGCCCACAACTGTAATTATGTGTCATTAAGGATCCCTGTACATGTGTCATTAAGGATTCCTGTACCACTGCCCAAAAGCGTAATTATGTGTCATTTAGGATCCCTGTGCCACTGCCCAAAACTGTAACTATGTGTTATTCAGGATCCATGTACCACTTCCCAAAACTCTAACTATGTGTCATTAAGGATCCCTGTACATGTGTCATTAAGGATTCCTGTACCACTGCCCAAAAGCGTAATTATGTGTCATTTAGGATCCCTGTGCCACTGCCCAAAACTGTAACTATGTGACATTAAGGATCCCTGTACCACTGCCAAAACACGTAACTATGGGTCATTAAGGATCCCTGTACCACTGCCCACAACTGTAATTATGTGTCATTAAGGATCCCTGTACCACTGCCAAAAAACGTAACTATGTGTCATTAAGGATCCCCGTACCTCTGCCCAACACTGTAACTATGTGTCATTAAGGATCTCTGTACCACTACCCAAACCTGTAGCTATGTGTCATTAAGGATCCCCAATCCACTGCCCAAAACTGTAACTATGTGACATTAAGGATCCCTGTACCACTGCCCACAACTGTAACTATGTGTCATTAAGGATCTCTGTACCACTACCCAAACCTGTAGCTATGTGTCATTAAGGATCCCTGTACATGTGTCATTAAGGATTCCTGTACCACTGCCCAACAGTGTAATTATGTGTCATTTAGGATCCCTGTGCCACTGCCCAAAACTGTAACTATGTGACATTAAGGATCCCTGTACCACTGCCCAAATCTGTAACTATTTGTCGTTAAGGATTCCTGTACCACTGCCCAAAACTGTAACTATGTGTCAGTAAGGATCTCTGTACCACTACCCAAAACTGTAGCTATGTGTCATTAAGGATCCCCATACCACTGCCCAAAACTGTAACTATGTGTCATTAAGGATTCCTGTACCACTGTCCAAAAGTGTAATTATGTGTCATTTAGGATCCCGGTACCACTGCCCAAAACTGTAACTATGTGTCATTAAGGATCCCGGTACCACTTCCCAAAACTGTAACTTTGTGTCATTAAGGATCCCTGTACCACTGCCCAAAACTGTAACTATGTGTCATTAAGGATCCCTATACCACTGCCCAAAACTGTAACTATGTGTAATTAAGGAATCCTGTACCACTGCCCAAATCTGTAACTATGTGTCATTAAGGATTCCTGTACCACTGCCCAAAACTGTAACTATGTGTCATTAAGGATCCCTGTACCACTGTAACTATGTGTCATTAAGGAATCCTGTACCACTGCCCAAAACTGGAACTATGTGTCATTAAGGATCCCTGTACCACTACCACTGCCCAAAACTGTAACTATGTGTATTAAGGATCCCTATACCACTGCCCAAAACTGTGACTATGTGTCATTAAGGATCCCTGTACCACTACCCAAAACTGTAACTATGTGAAAACTGTAACTATGTGTCATTAAGGAATCCTGTATCATTGCCCAAAACTGGAACTATGTGTCATTAAATGTGTCATTAAGGATTCCTGTACCACTGCCCAAAACTGTAACTATGTGTCATTTAGGATCCATGTACCACTTCCCAAAACTGTAACTATGTGTCATTAAGGAATCCTGTATCACTGCCCAAAACTGGAACTATGTGTCATTAAGGATCCCTGTACCACTGCCCAAAACTGTAACTATGTGTCATTAAGGATCCTGTACCACCGCCCAAAACTGTAACTATGTGTCATAAAGGATCCCTGTAGCACTGCCAAAACACGTAACTATGTGTCATTAAGAATCCCTGTACCACTGCCCAAACCTGTAACTATGTGTCATTAAGGATCCTGTACCACCGCCCAAAACTGTAACTATGTGGCATTAAGGATTCCTGTACCACTGCCCAAAACTGTAACTTTGTGTCATTAAGGATCCCTGTACCACTACCCGAAACTGTAACTATGTGTCATTAAGGATTCCTGTACCACTACCCGAAACGGTAACTATGTGTCATTAAGGATCCCTATACCACTGCCAAAACACGTATGTGTCATTAAGGATCCCCATACCACTCCTGTACCAGTGCCCACAACTGTAACTATGTGTCATTAAGGATCCCCATACAACTGCCCAAAACTGTAACTATGTGTCATAAAGGATCCCTGTAGCACTGCCAAAACACGTAACTATGTGTCATTAATCATTTAGGATCCCTGTACCACTGCCCAAAACTTTAACTATGTGTCATTAAGAATCCCTGTACCACTGCCCAAACCTGTAACTATGTGTCATTAAGGATCCCCATACAACTGCCCAAAACTGTAACTATGTGTCATTTAGGATCCCTGTACCACTTCCCAAAACTGTAACTATGTGTCATTAAGGAATCCTGTACCACTGCACAGAACATGTAACTATGTGTCATTAAGGATCCCTATACCACTGCCCAAACCTGTAACTATGTGTCATTAAGGATCCCCATACCACTCCTGTACCAGTGCCCACAACTGTAACTATGTGTCATTAAGGATCCCCATACAACTGCCCAAAACTGTAACTATGTGTCATTTAGGATCCCTGTACCACTGCCCAAAACTTTAACTATGTGTCATTAAGGATCCCTGTACCACTACCCAAAACTGTAACTATGTGTCATAAAGGATCCCTGTACCACTGCCAAAACACGTAACTATGTGTCATTAAGAATCCCTGTTCCACTGCCCAAAACTGTAACTATGTGTCATTTAGGATCCATGTACCACTTCCCAAAACTGTAACTATGTGTCATTAAGTAATCCTGTATCACTGCCCAAAACTGGAACTATGTGTCATTAAGGATCCCTGTACCACTGCCCACAACTGTAACTATGTGTCATTAAGGATCCCCATACCACTCCTGTACCAGTGCCCACAACTGTAACTATGTGTCATTAAGGATCTCTGTACCACTACCCAAAACTATCCCTGTACCACTGCCCAAAACTGTAACTATATGTCATTAAGGATCCCTGTACCACTGCCCAAAACTGGAACTATGTGTCATTAAGGATCCCTGTACCCCTACCCGAAACTGTAACTATGTGTCATTAAGGATCCCTATACCACTGCCAAAACACGTAACTATGTGTCATTAAGAATCCCTGTACCACTGCCCAAAACTGTAACTATGTGTCATTAAGGATCCTGTACCACCGCCCAAAACTGTAACTATGTGGCATTAAGGATTCCTGTACCACTGCCCAAAAGTGTAATTATGTGTCATTTAGGATCCCGGTACCACTGCCCAAAACTATAACTATGTGTCATTAAGGATCCCTGTACCACTGCCCACAACTGTAACTATGTGTCATTAAGGATCCCTGTACTACTTCCCAAAACTGTAACTATGTGTCATTAAGGAATCCTGTACCACTGCACAGAACATGTAACTATGTGTCATTAAGGATCCCTGTACCACTTCCCAAATCTGTAACTATGTGTCATTTAGGATCCCTGTACCACTACCCAAAACTGTAACTATGTGTCATAAAGGATCCCTATACCACTGCCAAAACACGTAACTATGTGTCATAAAGGATCCCTGTACCACTGCCCAAAACTGTAACTATGTGTCATTAAGGATCTCTGTACCACTACCCAAAACTGTAACTATGTGTCATAAAGGATCCCTGTACCACTGCCCAAACCTGTAACTATGTGTCATTAAGGATCCCTGTACCTCTGCCCAAAACTGTAACTATGTGTCATTAAGGATCCCTATACCACTGCCCAAAACTGTAACTATGTGTCATTTAGGATCCCTGTACCACTACCCAAAACTGTAACTATGTGTCATTAAGGATCCTGTACCACCGCCCAAAACTGTAACTATGTGTCATTAAGAATCCCTATCCCACTGCCCAAAACTGTAACTATGTGTCATTAACGATCCCTGTACCACTGCCCAAAACTGTAACTATGTGTCATTTAGGATCCCTGTACCACTGCCAAAAACTGTAAATTTGTGTCATTAAGAATACCCATACTACTGCCCAAATCTGTAACTATGTGTCATTAAGGATCTCTGTACCACTACCCAAAACTGTACCTATGTGTCATTAAGGATCCCCCACTGTCCAAAACTGTAACTATGTGTTATTAAGGATCCCTGTACCACTACCAAAATTTTAACTATGTGTCATTAAGAATCCCTGTACCACTGCCCAAAGGGGTAATTATGTGTCATTTAGGATCCCGGTTCCACTGCCCAAAACTGTAACTATGTTTCATTAAGGATCCCTATACCACTTCCCAAAACTGTAACTATGTTTCATTAAGGATCCCTATACCACTGCCCAAAACTGTAACTATGTGTCATTAAAGATTCCTGTACCACTGCCCAAAGGGGTAATTATGTGTCATTTAGGATCCCGGTACCACTGCCCAAAACTGTCACTATGTGTCATTAAGGATCCCTGTACCACTGCCCAAAACTGTAACTATGTGTCATTAAGGATCTCTGTACCACTGCCCAAACTGTAACGATATGTCAATAAGTATCCCCATACCACTGCCCAAAACTGTAACTATGTGTCATAAAGGATCCCTATACAACTGCCAAAACACGTAACTATGTGTCATTAAGGATCTCTGTACCACTGCCCAAACTGTAACGATATGTCAATAAGTATCCCCATACCACTGCCCAAAACTGTAACTATGTGTCATAAAGGATCCCTATACAACTGCCAAAACACGTAACTATGTGTCATTAAGGATCCCTGTACCACTACCCGAAACTGTAACTATGTGTCATTAAGGATCCCTGTACCACTGCCCAAAACTGTAACTATGTATCATTAAGGATCCCTGTGCCACTGCCCAAAATTTTAACTATGTGTCATTAAGAATCCCTGTACCACTGCCCAAAACTGTAACTATGTGTACCACTGCCCAAAAGTGTAATTATGTGTCATTTAGGATCCCGGTACCACTGCCCAAAACTGTAACTATGTGTCATTAAGAATCCCTATACCACTGCCCAAAACTGTAACTATGTGTCATAAAGGATCCCTATACAACTGCCAAAACACGTAACTATGTGTCATTAAGGATCCCTGTACCACTGCCCAAAACTGTAACTATGTTTCATTAAGAATCCCTATGTATAATAAACTACTTTACCGGTTTTTATGAGAAATAATAAAGATGAAATGAACAAAATATAATCAACAACAGTGTTCTGATTTTAAATAAAGCAAAGCCAACACCTGTTGGCTTATACCCAGATCAGAACCCTGAATTTCCGACTACTAAACTATCGCTTTAATTTACCGATTGAGCTACCTCATCGACGGAATGGTTCTGGCCCAATAATTATTCATGTATATCTAACCGGAAGTTAAGGGGACGTTACTGCAGGTAGGGAAAAAACAGTGTTCAGTGGGACAGAGATCTTTAGAGACCGTTTGTATAACTTTTAACACAACTGTTGTGGCCAAGTTCAAAAAGGACATAAACACTTACCTCTTCACGTCTGCGTGTACATATGCACATTGAGATGATTATCTTCTCGTTGACGGTATAATGGTGATTGTAAGACTTTTTGTTTAACAATTATAACTAATACTATTATTCATACGTTTTTGAGTAATTTTAAAAAATTGCATGGGGCGCTATATAAATGGTGTATATTATGATTATAATTGCAACTGGTCCCTTCATAGAGGAGGCCTCTCGAGCAGATTAAGATCTTTTCATAACATCCTGTTGCAGTTATTTCCTTATACACGGAACCTACATTATGAAACAGTCAGGATTTGTTGAGGTTAGTCTCAGAGTACAGATTTATAAGCAATTTATGTTTACAAAAAAATGACCCCTTCGGTATCTGATCTCATATATGTTTTACTTTACAAATATTTCACGGCTAGAACGTAGAAAACACACGCAATGACACGAAGAACCACTGAGACATAAAGAGCATACCGGGAATGAAATTGGATATCTGTTGATAACCATATCAGATATATTGAAAGAAACGTGTGCCTGTTAGGGCAATTAAGGTGTGTTTTATTTCTATGAAAATAATGAAAAATATAACCAGGTTGATAAATTGTTAAAAATGTCTTTGCTATTATCGGTAATAAGACCAGGGCCACAATGCACAATTTCATCAAGAAAATATAGAGTAAAAGGTCATGTTAATCTTTCGTCACATTTTTCAAATGATAAAGTTAAAGTGGTCGAGCTTCACAATCGGAAAAACATTCCCCGGGGAGATATATTTAAATGTCCCCCTGTTTGATTCTTCTTTGGCGACATTGACGCAACGTTATACAAACACATATAGCTTTCAACACGCTTTATATCGATGATTTTTACTAACATTAACGTATAGCGGGATATTTCCGCGAGGCTGACATTTTTTGCGATTTTTGTGGGTCTTTAATGCATCGCGAAAATATTATCACGCATAAAAAATATTCACCAGCCTCCATAACAAACTTCATAATCGTAAATTTGTCGTTAAACAACTAACAAATCATGGGTTTCTTGAAGTTCAAACTACGTTTATAATTACGTTGACCTACATCTAACTACGTTTAATCCGTTTAACTAAGGTCACCTACGGTAGATCTACTACAGGCAACTACCGTCATCCCCCACTACGGTCAACTATGGTCATCCCCCACTACAGTCAACTACGGTCATCCCCTCCTACAGTCAACTACGGTCATCCCCCACTACAGTCAACTACGGTCATCCCCCACTACAGTCAACTACGGTCATCCCCCACTACAGTCAACTACGGTCATCCCCCACTACGGTCAACTACGTGCGTGACCGTAAGATGTGACCGCGGCTAAATGACATAGAGGACGAATATCATTTCATTTTAAAATGCTCCTTGTAAAACGATCTGCGAATCAAATATATTCAACCCTATATCGAATAAATCCCTCTGTCTTTAAATTACTTAAATCTCTATCATCTAAAATACGAAGGAATTGTCAATTTAGGAAAAATTGTCCGTCATGCAAACATTACGAGCAAATTATTTAGCAGATAATTAAATCAAAGAATTGTTGGCAATGAAGTGACGCATGGCATAATGTTGTAATACTGTACGTGAAGGCACAGACTTGCTGACGGACTGTGTTTGTGATAGTTGAAATCTAGTCGGGCGTAATAGCTACAGTACCATAAGATGTTTATCAATTCGTTCAAAGTTTTGAAATATCCGCGAAAATTTTGTTCTTAGACGTGCTCATCAAGTGAAAAATTTTAACCCGCGTAATTTTCTGATTTTGGAAACTCGCGAAATGTATGAACTGATGTGAGAATATTTCATGATTTATAAAAAAAAAATGCGTTCCTAAATGCTTGCATGTCCGTATTCAAATATTTCTTTCAACGCATTTTTTTTACTAAAAGGTAAAGTTGCCATTTACCAATATCAAATATGTTTTAATTGTTTGATTTTTCTAAAGTATTCGTGCGAGACAGTTCAATTAAATTCGGTGCAATCTCATTGTTTTTAAAATTGTTAATTTTGTTAAAACTTGTAATGTATTGTATAGACCTTTACTATTGATATGTGACACGTTAATAAAATATATTGTATTGTAATGTATTAGATATTGATGACTGGCATTTTTTAATCCGTTCAGTACGTATATTTTCCCATAGGATAATAATTCAAATCGCATTAGGGGCTTTACATCGGGACTTGCAGCAGATGATAATGATATATGTGGAAAACAACCTGGACGTGATTTGATTGGCAAACAGTTCAGTAAAAATTGCTAAGTGCAAATATAAACCCCTTTTGAATAATGTACAATTGGTCAAATTTCAACGTATAATTTTCCAGGCATAAATGAACGTCACAGGGGGAAAAGTTCCCATTTTTTTTGGCCGGTCTTCATGTTTATTTTGTTTTACTTGTTATTTTTTTCTAATTGTTAAATTACACTCAATAATCTTCATTTTTATACGCTTTGAAAAGTAACACTCGTGGTAGATAAACATGATTACAATTTTCTCATAATTAGAGAACGTTATTACATCTGATACACGGACTTCCTTGACGAAAAAAATGCACCTATATATTTATCAAAGGTCTCCTGAGTCCTATGCTATGGGCATATTTCAGTAGGAGATTATAAGAACTAGGGAGATATTATCTATAACACCATAGGCCATGTTGCCCATGGCATTTGGTATGCGTAAGAACGCTTCCTGTTCGGAATTCATCCTAAATTCTAGTCTCGTTCAACAAGACGCTTGATCACTTAAGCTTGTTTAGTTTAGTTTAGTTTAGTTTATTGGCCTTTAGCCTTTCGGCTTATCAGCATAAACATTACAATACATTTTACAAAATTGAGTGAGTGATACACAGCAATACATACATATTATGGAGGATGGACAATATGTGTAATTATTCATTTGATCTCAATTGTGAAGCAGAAATTAAAAATTTGGAAAGATTATTCAATTTCCTCTTACTTCTAACAGAAAGTAAATTAATTAATTTAAACATAGACGGTCTAATTCTGTAATATCTGTCAATATATTGTGTTCTTACTTCGTTGTAAAATGGACAAACAAGAATAAAATGCAATTCGTCCTCTATATCGCCTGAATTACACTTTAAACAAAGTCTTTCATTACGAGGTATTCTCTCATATCTGCCCCTTTCTATACGAAGGTCGTGAGAAGATAATCTAAATTTCGCAATGGTTAAAATACAAGATTCAGGAAAAGATTTACAAAGATAATACTGAAGACAATTAACCTCGGGCAGACATCTATATAAAAAACATTTCGTAGAGTTTTCAAAAAAAGTGTTCATATTTTGTATAAAAACATCACGTAGACGTAGTTTAACGTCCAATATAAATTGATTCTTACATACAACTTTCTGATCATACCAAACATATCCAAAACCTAGA